>NC_043001.1:81512742-81527742 GCF_006345805.1 Octopus sinensis | reverse complement strand
TTTCGACAAGTGTTCACTGTTTTGTATGTTTGTTTGTTTCGAAGCCGATATGTATGTATGTATGTATGTATGTATGTATGCATGCATGCATGTATGTATGTATGTATGTATGTATGTATGTATGTATGTATGTATGTATGTATGTATGTATGCATGCATGCATGTATATATGTATGTATGCATGTATGTATGTATGTATGCGCACGTATATATAATGTCAGGTCACTTTCGAGTGCTACTGGTAACATGTAACCCAGTTCAACTTGTTGCATGGTCGGGTCGTCGGCGACTAAATCGGCAACCCCACTAAGCTTGCTTGGTGAGGAGGGTGTTTATTGGACACCCTGCGGGGTGAAAAACAAAACCCGTCAAAGGGCGGAGGAACTCTGGAGAGTCAACGACCATCCAATAAATGTCTTAAGGCTGTATCATGCGCGGGGACATAGAAATAATCGGACTGAATACCCGATCGCGCGGTTAAACCATTGGGAGTGGAGGACTCCTAGCCTTTGTTAGGGCATCCTTCTAGGAGAAGGTAACTCAGGTAACTGGGATAATTCCGAAATAAAACCTGCGGCTCAGTGGTTACCGATGATGTTGACTTGTTCTTCTTTTCGGATTATGGCTGCTGTTGCTTAATGAGTGGGATTGACTCAGTGCACAGCCTTTCCTCACTTTAAAAAAAATCTTCTTGCACAGGCATTGCACGATAACAACATTGATTAAGCTTCGTGCAAAGGCCATACTCGATAACGAGGGGGCAGCCACCATGTATGTATGTATGTATTCTTTTATTCTTTTACTTGCTTCAGTCATTTATTTGACTGTGGCCATGCTGGAGCACTGCCTTTAGTCGATCGAGCAAATTGACCCCCAGGACTTATTCTTTGTAAGCCTAGTACTTATTCTATCGGTCTCTTTTGCCGAACCGCTAAGTTACGGGAACGTAACCACACCAGCATCGGTTGTCAAGCTATGTTAGGGGGACAAACACAGACACACACAGACACACAGACACACACACGCACACACACACACACACACAACACACACACACACACATACACACACACACACATACACACATATACACGACGGGCGTCTTTCAGTTTCCGTCTACCAAATCCACTCACAAGGCTTTGGTCAGCATGAGGCTATAGTAGCAAACACTTGCCCAAGGTGCCACGCAGCGGAACTGAACCCGGAACCATGTGGTTGGTAAGCAAGCTACTTATCACATAGCCACTCCTGATGTATGTCATTATTCAGTTTTATTTCATGATTTCTTGCCAATATAGAAAGAGCCGCTTTCTTAGATCAAAGGCTCCTTCGTTGGAATTTCAACTACATTAATGTATGTATGTATGTATGTATGTATGTATGTATGTATGTATGAAAAAAATTGACAGCACCAGGGTTATGAAAAATAGATTTTGAACCAAATCCGTTGGGCTAGTTGCTGCTCAAATTGATATTTTATAGAAAAAAGGCTTCAGCACAAACCGAGGAAGCAGTTTAAGGATGTTGCGTGCCCAACGGATAGCATTCTTTTCTGAGCTTCTTCGGCATTCGTCGCAGAAGTGGATGCAGCGATGCGTGTCCGACGGATAGCGCTCCTTTGTGGGGTTGCTGCGCCCCTTGCGTCAGCAGCACGTACTCGATAGGTTTCGCACTCCTCTGGAGTAGCTGCAGCTCGAGCAGCGGCAGCTCTTTTCTACAGTCTACAGGACCTCTGGTCCTCAGTTTCCTTAGCCTGCCAGCGCTGCTGCCTTGCCGCTACAGAAGACTTTTTAGGTGGCATGCTTGTATTATCTGGAAAAAGAAAATGGGTTTTAGTGTACCAAGTGATTATCGATGATTCTATTAAAAACTAACACAAGCCCCTTTATTCTCTCTTCTCACATATCCTGCACATAAAGTAACAGCGAATGCCGCATAAAGTGAAGTTGGTATGGAGCTTTCTGAAAGATACGTATAGCTTTCGCTAGTGGTAGCAAAACTTGTATTTAAAAGTTGATTCTTTGGGACGAATCATATGTAATTGTTAAAAAAAAACTAGAACCTCAATGCTTTGACACGTATTTGACACAATGGACAATAGTTGAAATATCATTGTAGTGATCCTATAACGGCGCGCGCGCGCGCACCGTCCATTTTCTATTTCGCGCGTGTTGGTGCCTTTACCAAGGCAGAGAGAGGAAGGGCCCTCTCGCGCATGCGCGAACCACCGGAAGCAGAACCCTATTGCCTACGTAGCAGTTAGCGAGGCAAGGGGGTCGTAGAACGTTTGACCGCTAGCAGCAGCAGCGGCGACTTGGGACGGCAGCGACGAAGGAGACGGACGTGTATTCTCGCTGTCCAGCTTTGATAGCAGTCGGCCGAAAGCTTTTAACCAAATTGTTGCCGACCACATTCAACTTCCCTGTTCGACGCCATCTTGAACCCGTTCTGGTTTTAGCGGCTGAATATTGTGAATATTACAATCGATTAACTTTCAGCCTTGCGCGCCCCGAACCAAGGACATCAGATAACCACTTATTGTTATTGTTACCAAGAAAGAGAATAAAGTAGTATATATATTTTACGTCTGCGTCTTGTTGTTTCTGACTGGTAGAATTCTGGATTAGTAAAGCAACGGCTAGTGATTGCTTTCTTGTACCCCGAAAGTACAAGAGAAGATATTCACACTCTCAAGTTCGTTACATCATAATGGATGGGTAAATAAGCATCCTTAAAGTGAAACAACGCAAAGGAAAGGTAAACAAAGGTACTAACAAATAGAAGAGAACATCACTTTCAAGTAACTCAGAATAGGAAAGGTAAGCTGCCAAAGTTTAATGCAGCTAAATATGGAGATTAAGATTGTTTGGTACTGGATATTCATCGCGTACAGTGTTCCTAGTCAATTTAATCACAGTCAAAAGTATTCTCTAATGCCAACATACGACGATATAAATTAAAAACATATAGAAGACCCTGCAACGAAATTGGAAAATCTTTTAAGTTAAAATAAACATTTATTTATATAAGTGAACATTACCGGAGACATAACACGTGTTGTGCTAAAAATAACAGTTAAATTAGATTTTTGGGATAAATCTTTTAAATTTATTTACATGAAAACAAAATGGTAGCTTCCATATCCTGTTTCCTGACTGAGTCACCTCGCAGGTGGACATTCGAAGTATATAAATAGACAAAATCCTTTCACTTTTATTTAAAAGATTTTAAAAAGTATGGAAGACCCTACATACGAAAAGCTATGTCCATTTACGTCCATTTACGCGGGAGTTCTGGGCAAAATGTTATAGTGCATGACAATCCTTGCGACAAAGCTAATGTGTGTGTAAAGTTTGGAGAAAATCGGTTGAGAATTGTGGAAATGTATGCGTTAGTCATTATACACACATACTGCTATTTATATATATATACTAGATATATATAATCAACACGCTTGCCTCCATGGGATTGAAAATCACCATAGAGACTAACCTCACAACCGCGAACTTTTTAGGCTCCGGTACATACAGGCCTACCGCAAATCAAACGAGAGGCTAACGTACATCAATACAGCCTCCTGCCACCCATCGTACTCAAAAACCTGGTAAAGGGTGTTAGTAAAAAAATCACGAACCTTTCCTCCAACCAAGAGATTTTCGATGCAGGGGCTCGTACTATAACGGGGCAGATTTAGAGACCGCATCCCCAACATGCCGAACCAACAACTGCAGAAGGAAGTACCGCAGAAGTATCATTTGATTTGCACCCTTCTGCTCTCTTAACACAAAAACTCTCGTGGGTAGAATATTTCTAAAACCAATAGATAAGCATTTCACAAACTCCCATAGATAAGGGTCCATTTTCAACAGGTACAAAGTTGAGTTCTCGTTTAGCTGTGCCCCTAGTATTAAGAACATCCTAGTTAGCGCCCCTAGGCCACTAGAAGGGGCATGATGTTTATGCAGGAACCGCAACAGATGGCCGGTGACAGGACACTACAAAACCAAAGGGGTCGTCGATGAAGCCGAAGTACTAGCAAACCCTGGCAATACCACTGGTAGAAGCAGTAGCATCCGTAGACACGAGAAAAGAATCAGCACCATCGCCACAATTAACAACATTAACAATAGCAATAACAGCTTCAGCTCCAGCATTGGCAGTTCCCTCGACGGCATGGACAACAGTAACAACAGCAGCATTAACACCAGTATTACCAACAGCTTCCCTAACGTCCACAGTAGCAGATCTGACGACCCCTATAGTAGCAGCAACAGGTCCAGTGCCACCGCCGACAATAACGACAATATATTTCTTTACTACCCACAAGGGGCTAAACACAGAGGGGACAAACAAGGACAGACAAAGGGATTAAGTCGATTACATCGACCCCAGTGCGTAACTGGTACTTAATTTATCGACCTCGAAAGGATGAAAGGCAAAGTCGACCTCGGCGGAATTTGAACTCGGAACGTAACGACAGACGGAATACGGCTACGCATTTCGCCCGGAGTGCTAACGTTTCTGCCAGCTCGCCGCCTTGTCAATAACGACAATAATGGCAGCAATGACAACAACAACAGCAGCGATAGTGGCCCTAGCAGGAACACCAGCGGGACCACAGCAAATGACAGCTCTTGCAGCAATGGGAACTCTCCCACTAATGACCATAATAAGAATAGCGCCTTCACCATAACGGGTAGTAGTGATACCATTACCGACGCTACCACCACCATCTTCAGCGACGCCGACACTAGCCGTTCCAGCTCCAACAACAATAATGTCGGCGGCGGCAGCCACAGCAACAACAAAAGCAACAATAACAACAACAACAACACCGGTAGGTACGGCACCGACAACACACGTCTACGGAGATACATTGGATGTTCCGGGAACTCTTTCAAGCAGCGTCTCTCCAATAGCCGCGCAGTAAGGTTACGTCAAAGATATGTAACTGTAGATATGTTACGTGTCAGTCAGACGATATGAAAGAAGAAAATTGCGGCCGAATCTAAGGTTGTTTTAGTTTTTTGGTAGTGTTCGGTAGTTGTGGGAATAATCATTATCTTATTTAGTCGAATGGTTCCGTTTTCCTTATCAAAATGTGGTCAGAATGGTCGAAAAAGAAATGTTATTTTAAAACTATTTGGCGTGCGTAACTTATGAATAACTGCAGTTAAAATTGCTGAAAAATCCGAAGTGCATAAAAAAAAAGTGGTTTGGTTCCTAAATTTTCATAACATCCATTTAAATATGTTGTGTTAACAGAGCAAAAAAGAAAGGAGCGAGTGGGTGTTTGGGCGTTCCCCCGCGCGTGCGTATGTGTTAGATAAACCAAAGTTAATCAAATACACCACACACAAGTACACATACAAGGAATCGTAAAAAAGCTTCGTGAAAATCTGTGAAAATGAAATGAAATTAAGTGAAATTTGCTATGCCAAAAATTAAGGTGTAATTAATGAACTGAAATGAGAGATATGAATTACTTTCATCAGAAGGGGCTTTTAATCAACCATGGATAGCATTCAAAGTGAATGGCGAACCGTGTATTATTGATGTTTTTATAACCTATTCAGCCGTAGTTTGTAATTTTTAATCGAAGAATTTTATTAACTTATTCGTGTTTGGGCTGTGGTATTCTCTGCACATTGATAAAGTGAGAAGACAAGGAATTCGAGCGGTTTGATTGTTGCGCATATGTTCAAATTTTCACAGAGTGAGAATTGTCATGCCCCCAGATCTTGTGTTTGGTGTCGATAAATCGTTCACGTCACTCTTAAGGTGGGTTTGGTTTGTCCAATGTAATCTTCACCGCATCCATTGCACTTAATGGCATATATTAAGCGGCCACCATTTTTAACTATTGGAGTTGATTCAGCAGTTTGCAGTTTTGCGCTGTTAAGTAGTCTTTAAAGGAATTTTAGCTGTATTTTGCCTTTAGTTATTTCGTATGATTCAAGTGCCTTTTTTCATTTTTAGGTTTTGGTTCAATAATAATGTTTTGATAGATAATGTTGAATGTTTCTTCTTAGGTTGCGTGTTGCTATTGTAAATAGAGTTTTGAGTGTATTACTCTTTTACTCTTTTACTTGTTTCAGTCATTTGACTGTGATCATGCTGGAGCACCGCCTTTAGTCGAGCAAATCAACCCCAGGACTTATTCTTTGTAAGCCTAGTACTTATTCTATCGGTCTCTTTTGCCGAACCGCTGAGTTTTGTTGTGACGTAAACACACCAGCATCGGTTGTCAAGCGATGCTGGGGGACAAACACAGACACACAAACACACACACACACTGACACACACATATATATATATACATATATGCGACGAGCTTCTTTCAGTTTCCGTCTACCAAATCCACTCACAAGGCTTTGGTCGGCCCGAGGCTATAGTAGAAGACACTTGCCCAAGGTGCCACGCAGTGGGACTGAATCTAGAACCATGTGGTTGGTTAGCAAGCTACTTACCACACAGCCATTCCTACGCCTGCTTACCACACAGCCACTTCTACGCCTGAATTGTTTTTGATCTTTCATAATTCTTCAATACCTATATCTTTCGCGCGTTCTTATTTCCACACTCTATCAAAGTAGGCGGGTACTTTCTTTCAAGTAGTGCTTGTTTTATTTCCACGAATCTTTCATTTTTGAATTTCAGGATGGGAGATAATTGTTCGGATTCTTTTAACTAGGTTTCGCGTTCAATCCCAGTGTGCGGCACCTCGAGCAGGTACCTTCTACCCTAACTCCGTGCCGACCAAAGCCTTGTGAATGAATTTCTAAATCGAAAACATTGTGGAAGCCTAACATATACGTGTGTATATGTATGTGTGTCTAAGAGTTTATGTATGTGTGTGAGCGTGTCTTTACATTTGTCCCCCTTCCCATATCGGACAACCTGCGTTGGTTTCTTTACGTCTCCGTTACATAACAGTTTGTGAAAAGAAACTAATAGAATGCAAACCAGATTTGACAAATAAGTGCTGGGGTCAATTTGATCGACTAAATCCTCCAAAGCAGTGCTCCAGCAAGGGCACAATCCAATGAGTGAAAAATATATAAAGGCGTAAAAGACTGAAAATGTAATTAAAAGTGTAAAATATAAATCTGGACTTCAGGATAAGAACTTACTCTCTACACCTTAAATCACTGGAGGATTTTATGAACGGATTTCCGTTGTTCAGATGACTGGAAAGGTAAGATCCCATTCAAGTAGAAGCAGTATTTATCAACTGTGTTACGCCTCCCCCCCCCCCAAAAAAAAAACGGAAGATAGAAGATCATTTATTAAAAATTCTCTGAAAATACTTGTATATAATACTGATTTCAAATTTTGGCACAAGGCCAGCAATTCCTGGGGATGTGTAGTAAGTTTATTATATTGAGCCTAGTGCACCACTGGCACTTATTTTTATCGACCCTAAAAGGATGAAAAACAAAGTCGACCTCGGCGGAATTTGAACTCAGAAGGTAAAAAGGGACGAAATTCCACTAAGGATTTTGTCAGGCGTGCTAATAATTTTTGCTACTCGCCGCCTAAGTAATAATAATGATGATACTACTACTACTACTACTACTACTACTACTACTACTACTACTACTACTACTACTACTACTATACTACTACTACTAATAATAATAATAATTGTTTTGTCTTGGTATAAAAAATGGGCTACAGCAATTATTCTGCTCAATACCACAGATTTGCCTGTCAGTTGTTTGACCTTAACCAGTTGAGCATGTCCCTTAGTGGTTGACGATATGTGCATCTCTGATCACGAGCAGAAGTAGTGGGGGAGCATCATAGCCGTGTGTTGAAAGGGATTCTTGGAGGTTTGGATAATTCACCTTTGGAAACATAGGTGGTTCGTTCAAAAACCTTAAACAATCTTTATCCAGGGACCTTTTGAGCGGGATGGGCTACTCGACCTGAAGAAAATTCTAACTGGATCCCACCTGCAAGGTCATGTGCTGTTTATCTTGATATGAGATCACCATGTCTCGCACATATGGTTGTGATGCATGTGCCTGGTGTTCCCTTACCAGACGGGTAGTCATGATGAGTATACTGGGCTTCGTATATTTTACCGCAGTGTCACTTTGATGGCATGAACTGCTCTCTCACTCAATAATAATAATAATATGATGATGATGATGATGATGATGATGATAATAATAATAATATAATAATAATAATAATAATAATACATGGCATGTCCTGGTGACAACAGGATCAAAGGGAAAGAAGAAAAAGTGAAAAACTATGACGATTGGAAAATACGCGTGCAATGGTTGCGTGCAATGAAGAGAGTGGACATGACACTCATTGTAATCGGCGCGCTTTGAAGTATCAGTATTCAACTCTTTTCTCTTTTTCTCTTTTTACTTGTTTTAGTCATTTTGACTGCGGCCATACTGGAGCACCGCCTTTAATCGAGCAACTCGACCCCAGGACTTATTCTTTGTAAACCCAGTACGTATTCTATCGGTCTCTTTTGCCGAACCGCTAAGTGACGGGGATATAAACACACCAGCATCGGTTGTCAAGCAATGCTAGGGGGACAAACACAGACACACAAACATACACGCACATGCATATATATATATATATATACATATATACGACGAGCTTCTTTCAGTTTCCGTCGGCCCGAGGCTATAGTAGAAGACACTTGCCCAAGGTGCCACGCAGTGGGACTGAACCCGGAACCATGTGGTAGGTAAAGAAGCTACTTACCACACTCCTGCGCCTATACTATCAACAATTTCAAAAAGATTAGTACAAATGTAAAGATAGAACACTTACAAAAATCATCATTGTTTGGGACTGCAAGAGTTCTCCTCAGTGTTCTTGAAGCATGATCAATAAACAAGTGTCCCCTTAGTCTGCTGGCTGCAAACGACTGGCACTTTCCGTCATACCCAGCAAAATAATCTGAGAGTTTTCGTCAAATAATAATAATAATGATAATAATAATAATAATAATAATAATAATAATAATAATAATAATAATAATAATAATAATAATAATATTGGTTTCGAATTTTGGCACAAGATCAGCAATTCAGGGAAGGGGGTTAGGTCGATTTCATTCACCCCAGTGCGCAACTTATTTTATTGATCCAGAAGGGATGAAAGGCAAAATCGACCCCAGTGAAATTTGAACTCTGAATATGAAGACAGATGAATTGCCGCCAAACATTTTGACCGGCATGCTAACATTTCTGTCAGTTGCTAGCCTTAATAATGATAATAATAATAATAATAATAATAATAATAATAATAATAATAATAATAATAATAATAATATTGGCTTCAAATTTTGGCACAAAGCCAGCAATTTCAGGGCAAGGGGCTAAGTCGATTTCATCCACACCAGTACGCTACTGGTACTTATTTTATCACCTCTGAAAAGATGAAAGGCAAAGTCGGCCTCGGCGGAATTTGAACTTGGAACGCCAAGAACATGAAATGCCGCAAAGCATTTTGTCCGGCATGTTAACGATTGTGCAAGCTCGTCACCTTAAATTTGTACACAATAATTGCATCTCTATTATACTGACATTCTCATACATTCTGAGCTTTCTTCAAATGACATTATAAATACTCAGAGGAAAAACAAGCATTAGCATCTATTACAAAATTATTAAAGAGACTGAGATATTGAATAGGAAGTTAAAATAGATGACAAGACCTAATGTTTAGTGCCATACTTTACGTTTAAAGATCACAAGGATAATTTTCTAGTTGAACTCAAGTGTAAGTTCATTAAGCTGGCAAAAAATGTGAATTGGGAATAGCAAACACTCTTCAGATGTAGTATGCAAAAAGCTGTGCAAACCACATACACACACACTCACACAACTTCCACAATCATATGAATATACACATGCAAATACCACACAAACGCTCACAAATATTCACTTGACCGGTTTCACTTTTTTTAGAAACAGATTATCAAAAGTAAAACGACAATCTTTTTCTAAAAAAGGGAAACCGGTCAAGTGAATAAACATGTTTAAAATTGCCTTTATCACCGTGACCGACCAGGCTATCAGATGTTGCTACACATCGCTGGTCACAATGCGCTTAGCATTGTTTCTTAGCCTTCAAATGACGCCACCCCGCTGGCTAAGCGAGCAGGCCAACAGAAGAAAGAGTGAGAGAAAGTTGTGGCGAAAGAGTACAGCAGGTATCGCTACCCCACTGCCGGAGCCTCGTGGAGCTTTAGGTGTTTTCGCTCAATAAACACTCACAACGCCCGGTCTGGGAACCGAAACCGCGATCCTACGACCGCGAGTCCGCTGCTCTAACCACCGGGCCATTGCGCCTCCACACACACACACACCACACACACACACACACACATATATATATACACAGACACATACACACATGTATATATATGTATGTGTGTGTGTGTAAGTATGTATATATGTAATGTATGCATGTATGCATGTATGTATGTGTATGTATGTAATGTATGTATGTATGTATGTATGCATGCATGCATGCATGCATGAATGTATGTATGTATGTATGTATTATGTATGTATGTACGTACGTACGTATGTATGTATGTATGTAGACACACACACACACACACACACCACACACACAACACACACATATACACACAACATGAATAATAAAACGAAAAGTGTCTGAAAGTAAAATAGCGAACGAGTGATGACGACTCGCGAGGTATACGTTATTGGTAACTATGGAAAATACTTAGAAATTTCGCGCCACACATGTCACGCGGCTATCACAGACATTCAAAAGCAGAGCGCTTTAAAAGAGGTACACGCGGTGTAACTCGATATTTCTTTCACTGCTTTTCTTTTTGTTTTGTTTTGTTTCTGTTTAAATTGAATATTTTATTTCGGTTTTGAACTGTTTGCATATTTTGAAGAATCATTGAAAGAAAGAAAGAACACAATGTCTTGGATCGTTTAATCGTATGGCTTTATGCAATATCAAGGAGTTCGTGATATATTCTGGTGGAGTCTGAAGGAATTTTCATACGTACATAAAAACATACACACATATATACACACATTCATAACATAACAGACGTACACACACATACACAATGTATATATAGATACGCATTAGAATGATAATACACGAATCCCACTTTATGTTACCTAGCATGACTGAAACAAGGGCAAAAATATTTAAATACATATACATACATACGTATTAGAAACGCAGAATCAAGTACTACCTACTTACCTACATATATTCACACACATACACACATACATGCGCGTCCGCGCATACACTCACACTTGCACACACTCAATCACAGATATATATATATATATATATATACACACGCAAACAAAATGAACTTTTTAGTATGACTCTAAAAAGACACTCTTTCTAACAGAAAATTGGCAACGAGCATTATATAATAATAGATTTTTGTCAATATCCCTATTTTTGCGCTACTGTTGCAATAGTAAATCACTCTCTCTCGATTTATCTCACTTTTGGCAGCCATCTTGGGCTAAACTCAACGCTTGACCTACAGAGATTTTCTAGAAGCATTCGAAAGTCTCATATTTTAACAAATATACTCACACGTACACACAAAACTCTTAGCCCCACACAACCCGTCTCTATCTATCTATCTATCTATCTATCTATCTATCTATCTATCTATCTATCTATCTATCTATCTATCTATCTATCTATCTATCTATCTATATCTGTCTGTCTGTCTTCTTATTACTTTAGTCATTCATTTGTATTAAATGGGATCTGTTGAATCCAAGCATCAAGACCCGCCGGCTTTAATCGGCACTACTGAACCTACGACAGTTGACAACAAAGCTCTAAACCAGACTATGAATACTTGCATGATGATGCAAATGTTTCGCTCAACGGAATATCTGTGTAACATTACTATAAAAGTAGCCGACCGAATCTTCTCCGCTCACCAGACGATACTCGCTTGTCACAGTAGAGCATTTAAGAGGCTGATACAACAACAGGACAAATTAAACAGACAACTCTTCTTGAAATTAAACGACATCGATCCAGATACATTCCAGAACCTATTGGATTACGTCTATACAGGAAAGATCAATATTGACGTCTGTAATATCACATCAATATCAATGGCTGCTCAGAAGTTGGAAATGGACAGTGTATTGAACCTATGCCGAAATTTTATTAAGGAAATGAGCATTGAGGAAGCAATGGCCATCATTGAAATTGAACCTAATCCTCCATGTAACAAGGTCTTTCGAAGTGCCATAAATTATATCCTGTACAATTACCAGAAAGTCTATAAACACGATCTGTTCGACAGGCTAAGTGTCAATAAGGTCAACTACTTACTTTCACATGATAGTTTAGTGGTTGAATGGGAGATCCAGGTTTTGGATGGAATACTTAAGTGGATATATTATGACGTAGTAAACAGGTCAAATCATTTCCAAAGATTAGTGAAAACCGTTAGATTTCATATGATGAGTGGAACTGAGCTGAATATCTTACCTTTGATGAGTGGATTAACAAAAGATTATTATCAGGATGTTTTATCACATTGTCCCGTCATTGATTCCATCTGTAAGAATGGAAACCTTCATCGCATAGCAAAATGCGCAGATTGTAAACCGCGAAAACCCGAACCACATGGTATCAGTCTGGAAAAAACGCGGACAGGTATGAATATGGATCATTTCTTACTCAACCGCGGTAATTCAATGTACAAAATACCATCTAAACCTGTTCTGTGGTGTTTTTCACCGGAAGCTCGGACACTAATCAGAGGTGACCCTCCAGATTATCAAGTGATTGATAATGCAGTGACCTGGACTGGACATACAGATAAAAAACCTGTTTGTGATCTAGAAATAAAATCTAACGATGATTCTTCCACGAGGCAGAATCAGTGCTTGGAGGCCTATACAGACTGGCTCTTAAAGACTTGTGATGATTTTCCATGTTTGCCGAATGAAATCGAGCGAAGTTTGTCATTACAACATTTAAATCGTGGTGATGGAACTGAACGTATACGAATGATGAGTTCAGTGACTTTAAATTCCGACGGTAGAATCGGAAGTATGTTGGCTTCAGCGGATAATAAAAATGTATGTATTTTGAATAACATTTTCAAGACCGAATCTTCAACATCAAAAGAAACTGGCACTGGAGATTTCGCATTGCAGACGGACATAAATGTGGGTAAGAAATTGCCTTTAGTTCCGAGTACAAGTTCAAACAGCGATTCAAATACAATAGATAAAGTGGAGAGACTTCTAAAAGATGTGAACAGAATATGTGACAGGTTGAGCACCGTGTATGGCTCAGAAAGTCCGAGAATGGTATTATCAAATGAGAATATAATTGAACGGGACAAAGATGCGAATATTTCAACGATAGAAAAGGTGGAGACGATCTTAATGAACGTACAGAGGATGCAGCAGAGAGCTACTGAGCTTGGATCAGAGAGTACGACTTCAATGTTAAGTGTCAGTGACCAGGTGAAAACTAAAGATGGAATATTGGTAAAAGTTGGGATGCCACTGACTTCTTGTTCAACTAATGTGAGTTATCCTAACACTGGAATACCGCCACAGATTAACTCACCGAGAAGGGAGAACTGCATTGAATTGAGAGAGAAAGCAGAAAGACTTTTAAACGATATGGATCAAATTTTTGACAGACTGAAAAATCGTCCGCAAAACGAAGAAAATGTATTACCAATAAAAGTAGAAACAAAGACTGAGCCAAATATGAAAGCTACCCCTGATGCTGCTGTAAATGAGAGCGATAGTTTTGTTAAAATACTGGAAAAACTAACAGAAGGAGGTCAAGAAAAAGCTGAAAAATTTTCAGAACAAACAAGAGGAAGTATAGAAGAAGCGGGAAAATCTGCAAACGTAAGAGGAGTAAGAGGAGGAGGCGGAAAAGAAGCCGAAAGAACTGTAGAGCTAAGAGAAGGAGGTGGAGCAGAAGCAGAAGCAGAAAAAACTGTAAAAATAAGCGGAGGGTCCAGAGAAAAAGCCGAACAAACTGTAGAGCTAAGAGAAGGAGGTGGAGAAGAAGCAGAAGGAACTGAAGAACTAAGTGGAGGAACCCGAGAAAAAGCCGAAAGAACTGTAGAGCTAAGAGAAGGAGGTGGAGAAGAAGCAGAAAAAACTGAAGAACTAAGTGGAGGAGCCCGAGAAAAAGCCGAAAGAACTGTAGTAGAGACTAAGAGAAGGGGTGGGAGGAGGAGAAGAAGCAGAAGAAAGCAGGAAAACTAAATGGAGGAACCCGAGAAAAAGCCGAAAGAACTGTAGAGCTAAGAGAAGGAGGTGGAGAAGAAGCAGAAGAAAGCGAAGAACTAAGTGGAGGAGCCCGAGAAAAAGCCAAAAGAGCTGTAGAGCTAAGAGAAGGAAGTGGAGAAGGAGCAGAAGAAACTGAAGAACTAAGTGGAGGAGCCCGAGAAAAAGCCGAAAGAGCTGTAGAGCTAAGAGAAGGAGGTGGAGAAGGAGCAGAAGAAACTGAAGAACTAAGTGGAGGAACCCGAGAAAAAGCCGAAAGAACTGTAGAGCTAAGAGGAGGAGACGGTGAAGAAACTGAAAGAACTGCAGAAGTAAGAGAAGGAGGCGGAGGAGAAGAAGGAGAATGTGAAGATCATTCAAACACGGTTTCGTTGACAATCTCTGAATCTGGCGAGGATGAGTTAACAAGAAAGAAACGGAAAAGTCATCCAGTGGTTAGTGTCTATGTAACGAATTCTCCGAAAGGCACACATCACAAGATTCGTTGGGTGACTACAAAACATAGAATTCATTCGGATTCTGAAGCGAGCGACACAGAATCGTCGAATTACACCGACGAGGGTGAGGGTGATGAATGAACGAAACGGAACGAAACTATATATATATATATATCTATATATATATATATATATATATATATATATATATATATATATACATTCTGATATTTGGACATTTAGAAACTAATGCTTTTGTAATTTATCATTAATTT
>NC_043001.1:81488367-81510142 GCF_006345805.1 Octopus sinensis | reverse complement strand
GTTTGACCCTGGCGGCGAGCTGGCAGAATCATTAGTGAGCTAGACGAAATGCTAAGCGGAGATTCGCCTGTCGCTACTTTCTGAGTTCAAATTCTGCCGAGGCCGACTTTGCCTTTCATCCTTTCAGGGTCGATAAAAAAAGTACCAGTTTCGCACTGGGGTCGATGCAATCGACTATCCTCTTCACTCCAAAATTTCAGGCTTTATGCCTATAGTGGAAAGGATTATTATTAAAGGCGGCGAGCTGGCAGATACATTAGCGCGCCGGGCGAAATACGTGGTCGTATTTCGTCTGCCGTTACGTTCTGAGTTCAAATTCCGCCGAGGTCGACTTTGTTTTTCATCCTTTCAGGGTCGATAAGTTAAGTACCAATTACGCACTAAGGTCGATGTAATCAACTTAATCCGTTTGTCTGTCCTTGTTTGTCCTCTCTGTGTTTAGCCCTTTGTGGGTAGTAAAGAAATAGGTATTTCGTATGTCGGTACATTCTGAGTTCAAATTCCGCCGAGGTCGACTTTGTCTTTCATCCTTTTAGAGTCGATAAATTAACTAGGATTATTATAGTTGTTGTTTACTAGAATATTATTATTATTATTATTATTATTATCATTGCTGCTGCTGCTGCTGCCGCTGCTGCTGCTGCTGATAAGGTGATGAGCTGCAAGAATCTCTCGCAAAAGGTATGGCGATATTTCGTCCGTCTTTACATTCTGAGTTCAAATTCGGGTTCGATAAAATAAGTACCAGTTATGCACTGGGTTCGATGTAATTGACTTGCCTCTCCTCATAAAATTTCAGACCTAGTACCTAAAATAAATAGACTTCTTATCATTTTGCTTTGAGGATAAAAGGCAACTTTAGAAATCATAAATAGCATGAGAAATGTGTATTTGGTTCTGGCTACTGAAATATTAACCGCTGGTTTGATGTAGCTCTTGTCTTTCTCAGACACATTGGTGCCGAATTCTTTGCATGATAAACCAATGCCAATAGAAATTATTCGTTTTGTTTGTCCATGGAAACAATCGAATGTTTCGCAGCAGGAACCGAACTCTTGAATCAGATATTGTATCTTTCAATCTAGAACAGTTTAACAGAATCCAGATTACTTCGAATGCAGCAAACAGGCTCCCTAACTAATGGAAAATGGTCCGTTTCCTGGAGATGAAGAAATGTGGGATTTCGAAGTTGTTAAGTTGTTTCGTTCTACACGTCTTCCGATAATTTCGAGCCCAAATTATCATCTTTTCGTTTCCTGTCAAATGGCTACTTGGCAAGAAAAATACCGACAACTAATGACAGGGGGCGCTTTGACGTCTCATGGGAGTGTGTCTCATGGGAGAGGTGGAGAGAATGTGTGTGAGTGAGAGAGAAAGAGAAGAGAGGGAAGGGGCAGGTGGAAAGAAACAGAAATTGTGTGAAGCAGAGAGGGAGAGGAAGAATGACAGTGTGTGTGAGAGAGAGAAAGGGAGAGAGAGAGAAAGATAGAGAGAGAGAGAGAGAAAGAGTGAGTGGGAGAGAGAAAGAGTGAGTGGGAGAGAGAAAGAGTGAGTGGGAGGGAGAGAAAAAAAAGAGAGGGAGAGAGAGAGACGAAAAGTGAGCGAAATTGTGACAGAAAATGTATGGAGAGTTGAGAAAGAGAGAGTGTGTGTATATGTGTGTGTATATATGTATGTACGTATATGTGTGTGTATATGTGTGTATGTGTATATGTGTGTGTGTATGAAAGAGAGAGAGAGAGAAAGAAAAAGAGGGAGGGGAAGGGAGAGATTGTGTGTATAAGAGAGACGGTGTGTCAGAGAGTGTGCGAGAAAGAGAGAATAGAGGGAGACAGAGAGAGAGAAGAAAAGAGAGAGAGATATAAAAAGATTGTGTCAGAGAGTTGTATATCAGAATGCGCACGCACGTGTGTGCGTGTGCGTGCGTGCGTGTTTGGGTGTTCATTAATGTGTGTCTATTTGCGAGTAGTGTGCGTGTATATATGTGTATGATTATGAGTTTATGATAGTGTGCTAATATGTAAATGTGTGTGAGATGTAGTTTGACATGGTGTGTGTGTTTGGTTGAGCATATGTATATGTGTGCTGCATTATGTTTGTGTTTGTGCAGTGTTATGTGTACGTGTGTACGTGTATGTAAATGCATGCATGTGCTGCGTTATGTGTGTGTATGTATAAGTATATGTGCGTTGTTATAAGCGTGTCTTTGTGTACGCATATATATGTATATTGCGTGTATGTGCGTGCGTTTCTATATGTGTATGTGTGTGTATGTGTGTGTGTGTGTGTGTGTGTGTGTGTGTGTTTGTGTATGCATGTGTATATCTGTGTGTTTGTGTGTGGCAAGTAAAGATGGGGTAACTATTGATGGACTTAACAACTAGGCTTCCATTGTTTCACTCATTGGATTTCGCCGATGCTGGGGCACCGCCTTGAAGGGTTTTAGTCGAACAAATCGACACCAGGACTTCTGGTTTTGTTTGTTTCTTTTTTAATCTGTTAGCTGTTCTATTAGTTTCTTTTGTCAAACCGCTCAGTCACTGAAATATGCGGAGAGGACGCGCAGGTGGAACGGGTGGTGGCGAGTACAAACATAGATACAAAGACAAACTCATAGATATATAAGTGAATACATGCAAACACACACAAATACACACACACACAAACACTCACATACACACACATATGTATGTATGTATGTATGTATGTATGCATGCATGCATGCATGTATGTATGTATGTATGTATGTATGTATGTATGTATGTATGTATGTATGTATGTATGTATGTATGTATGTGTATATATATATATATATTTGGCTTCATTAGGAACAAAGCCATAGTGGAATAGCGCTGATTGACATCAGGATATTACTGGTTGTTTTCTACAATGTTCACGATCGACTAGAGACAACGGAATATAAATGCTCCGAATTTGAACTCCCGCTAAGTTACGGAGACGCAAACAAACCAACAACAGTTGTCAAAGGGACGACAAACATTGCACAAACACAAGAAACAAATATACAACATGCATACATGTATGTGTATATATATATATATATATATATATATATATATATATATATATATATATATATATATATATATATATATATACAAATTGAGATAGGGGTTGTAAATGCAACCCTCCATGGGATAACATATATCCAATCTACTGCTAGTTAAGTACCCAACAAAGTTAATACATAAATGTTAATAATTGTGATGCAATTAATTCACTTACTGTATTATATGGGCAAATGTAAAATGTTTTACCACAAATTCATAATACAAAATAAGAAAATGGAGAAATACATCTAAATCAAATATCGATTACCAGATAATACCCAATCACATACTTTATTAAACTACCACATAAGAAACTGTAAGGACAAACATAATAAAGTAGAACAAAATAGTGTACATAAAGGAGTGTACATAAAGGAGTAATGTTATACAGTAAGTACAATATGCATAAGATAATATAAAAATAAGTAAATATAAGTATAGATATATACTACATCTTACAGCTGTTTCGGCCATGCAGATAAGTATGTCTCGTAGTTATAAATGAGCTCATTTATAACTACGAGACATACTTATCTGCATGGCCGAAACAGCTGTAAGATGTAGTCTATATCTATACTTATATTTACTTATTTTTCACGGTGATATATATATATATATACACAGAGAGGACAAACAGGACAGACAAATGGATTAAGTCGATTACATCGAACCCAGTACGTAACTGGTACTTATTTAATCGACCCCGAAGGATGTAAGGCAAAGTCGACCTCGGCGGAATTTGAACTCAGAACGTAACGGCAAACGAAATACTGCTAAGCATTTTGCCCGGCGTGCTAACGTTTCTGCCAGCTCACTGCCTTACGATATATATATATATATATATATATATATATATATATATATATATATATATATATTATCTTTTCTTTTACTTTTTACTTCTTTCAATCATTAGACTGCGGCCATGCTGAGGCACTGACTTGAAGAATTTTTAGTCGAACGAATCAACTGAAGTAGTTGTTTTTTCTATTGCCGAACCGCTATGTTACTGGGACATAAACAAACGCCAGTTGTCAAGCGGTGGTGAGGCAAACGCACACGCACGCACACACACACATATATACGGGCTTCTTTCAGTTTCCGTTAACCAAATCCATTCACAAGGCTTTGGTCATCCCCGAGTTACAGTGGAAGACACTTGCCCAAAGTGCTACGCAGTGGGACTGAACCTAGAACCATGTTATTGGGAAACAAGCTTCTTGCCACGCAGCCACGCCTATATAATTGTGTGTGTGTGTGTGTATGACGGGCTTCTTTCAGTTTCCATGTACTAAATCCACTCACAAGATTTTGGTCTGCCTATCGCTAGGGTAAAAAACATTTTCCCAAGGTGCCACATAGTGGGACTGAACCCGACACCGTGTGGTTGGGAAGCTAGCTTCTTAGCATACAACCGTGCTTGTTGTTGTTATTATTTAGCCACAGTTGACCCTAACTTAATCGAACGGACCTTTGATCAAATATTTCATTTTTTTTCCTGACATTGGTGTATGTAAGACTACAATATCCAATGCGTCCAGTCTCCCTCTTGTAGAGAAACTGGACGCATTGTAGAACAGGCACTGGCATGGCTGTGTAGTTAAGAACCCCGCTTTACAACCGCTTAGTTTCGGGTTCAATCCCACTGTACAAGTGTTTTCTACTATAGCTCCAGGCTAACCCGTGATTTATGAATGAATTTGATGGCCAGTCGTATATATACATGTGTGTGGTGTACCTTTGCTTCAATGTTTATCACAATTATCTTTCCCATTTGACAACCGGTGTTAGTTTATTTATGTCCTAGTATCTTAGCAATTTGGCAAAATGACGCCAACAGGATTAGTGCCATATTTTTAAAATAACGTAAGTACTGGGATTAATTTGTTCGACAAAAACTTTCCAATGTGGTGCCCCAGCATGGCCGAAGTCCAATGACTGGTACAAGTAAAACTAGAGAATATGATTAATGACAAATTCGACTGCTATCTCTAGCAGGTCGCGGGACACACGGGTGGTGGTGGCAGCGGATGCTTGGTGTTTTGAATAGGAAGTGAAATATGGAAAGAAGTCATTGTAGTTGGTTTGATAAAGTAATTTCGGGAGAGCTGTTTTCTGACATAACGTATGTTTTAGCTGTGACATTGTCTTGTCTCTTCACATTGTTCCATTTATTTTGTACATGGTCCTGTTATTCACATAAAAATATCCTTCAGCTACAACATTATAGACTTTATTGATGTTCATGGTGCATAGCTTAGCGAACGTAACAGCCAGTGTGGTAGGTGTACTTTTACGTTTTATTATGTTAAAATCCTTCGAGTTGCTTTTTTTTTTAATTCTTTTATCGCAAATGTTTATATTTCTAAAGTGTTAACGTGTCTTCTTTATGTTCGAAGATCATTTGTGACATTTAACCCTTTTGCTCCGACTTTTGCACAATCAATTTTTATTTTATTTTTTCACATTTTCCGCTTCTTTAGACTTTCATTATATCTACCATAATTAAAACCTAAACTTTTTTTATTGCTACATATGATTTTTGAACATGGGACAAAAATGTCCCAATAGTATTCTAATGAACAAATACTTGGGACTATCCTATCCCAAGAGTATTTCACATGCACGTTGAGCAAGCTCGGAAAATTACGGAAATAAAAATTAAATAAATCTTGTCAGTTTTTTTCAAATGCAAAATGAAGTTATAATTGTTTTCTCATATAATATTTATTATAAATTTCAATTATTTTTTTTCGAATAACACTTATAAAAATATATATTATATATATATATATATATATATTATATATATATTATATATATATATATATATATATATATATACTTTATTTTAAGCAGCAGAAAATTCAACAAAATCTGTTACTCTGAGTTTCTCGTTGCCGTTCATCAGACAGTTTTTGCTAGAATGGAACTTATATTTAATTCAATCTATACTCTTACAAACGCTACACCTTTAAAAGAAATGGACTTGTTTGATTGGCCCTTTAGAAAAAACGGTCAATCTTCGAGCGATAAACAAAAAGGTCAAAAATATATGTATATATGTATAAAAAAACTTATAAAAATTATAAAATCCGAGGAAAAAACCGAGGAAAAACCTATTGCCGTTAATGAAGACAGTGCAAATTAATGCATAGAAATTAAACCTGTTATAAATACTGCAATACATATTTATATTAAAATCTACATATATATATCAACATACACAAAAGGATGCGCGTAAACGCCATACATACATATACAGACGTATGAATATGAATCTAAATATACACATAAAAGCATGTGTACATATATTCACGCAAACCGTCTCGCACGCAAGCTAAAATTCATCTATGTAGCAATTCTCATATACTGAGCAAGGAGGGGGAACGAAGAAAGGGAAAGAGAGAAAAAGGAACGAAGGAGGGGTGGGGAAAAAACTTGTAACGATGTTATTGGCATCTATAGAGACCAGTATACATACACAAGTTTGAATGGATACATATACATACCGTCGTGTATATGTGTGCTTAAGCACAAGCATACTTTCACTTACACATACACAGATACGCATGCTTACAAATACATATGCTTTGCTATACACATACTTATATAAACATTCTAATTTTGACAACATTGCTTTTTTTAAAAAAAACATTGCTTTTAAAAAATGGGTGCATTAATAAAAATATATACGAAAGACATATAAAATAAAATATAGCATCCTATTTTGGGTCATTTATAAATAATCAAGGTAATATAAATAATCAAGGTAATCCTATGCAATACAATAACATGAAAACAAAGTTTGTAGGTTTTTCCTAATATATATGTAGAAACATAAGACTTTGCTATACGGATTAATATCCGCGTAGCTTGGAAACAGAATCAAAATCCGTCTTAGCGCTCAAGAGTCAAAATCAAAATCAAAAATCAAAAATACAAATATATACTCTATCCATATGGTATATTTATATTCGACATTTTAATTTAGCCGCGTGCCTACATAAGTTCATTAACTCACTTCTTTGATTCAAAGAATTATTGTCTTTGAATAAGATGTGCATTTTTTCTAATAGGCAAAGTCTGCACTTGAAATTATATTTGTAAGCTACATGCCTGTATGGTGCCGCCCTGTCCAGAATGCTCCATGTCACGTTGAAAGGTGGGGCTTCCTTTTCTTTTAGTTCCCAGACATATTTTGCTAGGCTGGTTCTTCCTATTCTCTGGGTATTTAAAAGAATTTTTATGAGAATAAAATCTGTTTTAAATGAATTTTCTGAAGCCCCTGTGTATGTCTTGTATCCCGATGAGCCTTCCACTTGCACCTTGGCTCTATAAACTACTCCTTTCACTAGACATTTCCCTTCTAACGGACAGGAGCTTTCGTTTTTGAAATTACATTTCTTAATGGGATCGGCACCATGTCTAATCTCAATTAGCTTCCTATTATGTTGGCTAATGTAAGAGGCGAAATTTCTGCAACAAGAATAGCTAACCTTCAGGGTTCTTCTATTAAATATTCTGTAGAATGTATGACCCTGCTTAAAATGCTTAGAGACTAATCTCAAAAATTCCTTACCTATATTAGTCTTTACGGCCAATTGAAAGCCGGGTTGAACCACAAAACTTCCTGGTCCTAGTTCTTCGTGCAGCATTATTATTAGCATTAAGCTGGTTGAACTGGATCTTCTCCGAGAATCCACTATTCTTTAATGCGCTATCGTAATAAGGTGCAGCATTATGGAATGCTGCCTCGTCCGAAGAAATTGAAGATATTATTCTACCTACATTGCTGACTAAGTTGCTAAGGATAACTGGTGGATGGTTCGAATCTTTGCTAATATACGATAGCTTTTCATTGGGCTTACGGAAAGGTTTAAATCTAACCGATCTTACATTAAAATTTACGTCTAAAAAATCTACACTATTCAGGTTAGCATCTATCGTAATCCGTAAGCCCATCCTTTGAAAGAAAGCTATAAGGTCCTTCCTAATATATATATATATATTATATATATATATATATATATATATATATATATATATATATATATAATGACCCCTTCCAAATAATACTTATGAAATAATAAACTTCTTTCCTCATGCAATTAATATATAATTATATAGTTTTTATTTCTCTTATATCATACTAGCTAATATTTCGTTTTGGATTTGGTTTACAAGATTCTTTATGTGAGTTCGAGTGTTGAAGTATATTCTGTTGTGTCTGGGAAGAGTCATTTCCTTTTTGTGCCGTATAATTTAGCACACTCACCGGTAAAATTACCACTTATTTCTTATTTTTATTTTCTTAAAATTTTCGTTGCGTCTTGCAATCTTTTCAATAGTCTTGACTTTACAGCCTCGTGATTTCGAGTTCGCTCCCATTGCGCGGCACCTTTGGCACATGTTTTCTACTATAGCCCCGGTACGACTAATGCCTTGAGAGTGAATTTGATAGACGGAAACTGTGTGGAAGCTCATCGTGTACATACATATTATTGGAGGTGTGTAAGTGTGCGTGATTGTGTGCGTAAGTAGTGCTTCTGTAAAAGAGTCCATTAGAATAAATACCAGACTTGAAATAAGTCCTGGGGTCGATTTGTTCGGCTAAAATCCTTCGAGGTGGAGCCCCAGCAAGGCCGCAGTCCAGTGACTTGAACAAGTAATGGGCTGGGAAAAGATTATTAAACTGGTATATGGAACATAAATTAACGAAATTTTAATGAAAGCTTTATAATTTAAATCTCTTTAATACAGCAAGTTTGTATCACAAAACTAGGCTGGTCTCCAGTGAGTTGATAGCGAAAGGGTTGAAATCAATAAACATTTCATTTCTGATCAGCTACCGACTCTACGCAGCAGTGATTTTCAGCTTGTTTTCATGAATACAGCACTAAGAGTATTACAGTAAACTACTAGCTTTTTAAAAGAAGTTTTATTATATAAGAAATAAAAGCGGTGAGCTGGCAGAACTGGAATCGTTGACCTTGTATCAAAATATGAAGCCATGGTTTATGAAATCTTTAACTCAGTTTCCGTGACATATCAACCTATGGTCATAAATGTTGGGTAATGTCCAAAAGAATACGGCTCCAATAGCAAGCGGACAAAATGGGGTTCCACTGAAGGATCTCTGGAATAACACTCTTCAACAGGGTGCGCTGCTCGGAGATCAGGGCATTTCTCCAAGTCGAGTGCTTCTACGCATTGACAGCTCCGGCACTACGAGCATGGGATTAGAATGACTCAGGAAAGAATTGCAAGAGGGATTCTTCAGTCCGAGCCAAGAGGCAGAAGACCTAAGAGTAGACCGAGAACGAAATGGTTGGATAATAATCATAACCTCAGTCACACTCGAGAAACCAGCAGAAAGTCTAATGGCGATTGCTTCTGACAGGACCCTATGGAGGAGGCACCTAAAGACTCACCCCTTATGATTTTCTTAAAAATTGTAGGCGGAGAAGATGATTGACTGGCTGGATATATAATAAAGGAATCAACCTTTTAGTTACCATATTTCTACTCTGCTTTATTTTAATTAATTTTGAAATAAGGGAGAATTTAGGAATATAACTTTATCTTCATTATGGTGGTATTCGAAACAGGAGATGAAATTTTGATGGAAAGACTAAATTTAGATTCCTTTATCCCTTTTTGTTACCAAATTCCTATTGAAATACGCTGCCGTTCTTTCAATTAATTTTGAAGATAATAAAGAATTTAGTACAATAACTTTATCATTATTAAGCTGGTTGTTTGGAACATAAGATGAAAATTTGATGGAAGGTTTTAATTTAAATCACATTAACAAAATAATGAAGAATGTAGTAAAACAACTTTTGCCGTTATCAAGCTTGAGTTTGGAACAAAAATTAACATGAAAACTTGATGGAAGGATTTCGGATCACTTTAACTCTTTTGTAACTATATTTCTGTTGATTAACAATTAATTTTGAAAATAATGAAAAATTTAATAAAATTACTCTGTCATTATTAAGCTGGTATTTGGGTCATAAAGCAATATGATCAAAGGGTTTTAAATAACTTTACAGAAAATTTATATCATTGAACCAGGGGCGTTCACAAGCAGTTTACTATCAAAAGGATTATGCATGCTTATAAGGCGTCTTACTGTGAGTTAATCTGTCCTGTCTAACAGAGATGTTGTCTGGGTTTTAAAGAATCTGGTATTGAGGTTTATAAAATGTCTGCCGTGGTTGACCTAAAACTGGATGCGATATCTAAATGAATCAAGGGTTATCGTCTAGCCTCAATTGTTTCATTCCTTAATGTGTTTCTTGTAATTGGGGACATCATAAATGCCGCAACGTCCAGTTCTATTTACTATAATATTTAGGGACATTTGTGCATTGTATCGAAGTCAGTACTTGCAAATTTTCAAGGTCAAGTCCGAATGATGAGAATACCCAGATTTGAACCCGTACAAATATATGTGGGTGGGGGATGGCACATAGCTTAGTGGTTAAGGTGTTGCACACACAATCAAGCGATCGTGATTTCAATTCCTAGATCGGGTGGTGCGTTGTATTCTTGAGAAAAACACTTCATTTCACGTTATTCTGCGATCACTGTGCACTTGTTCAAACAACGTCGATTTGATGGAGGGAGTGAGCTAATGCGCGGAACGAACGTTCGATCACTATAAACAAATCATTTGTGCAGGTCGTTCGACAAAAGTTCATACGTCGTCTTCGACAGGAGAGTCCATTATATATATATATAATGGTTGTAGCGAAAAGTGATTTGATGAAGGTTTTAGTATATATTACTTAATTAGAATAAGATTTATCTTAAATGTTTATTAAATAAATAGATAAATAACTTAATGTATATAGATTAAATTATTGTATCTTAGCTTCACTTAATGTATATTATGTATTTAAACAGCAACAACAGTAAATTAAATAATTTAGTTGTTACTATGATTGAAAGAAGAAAAAGAAAGAAGATAGAATATCGATTTCCTTTCTCAGTTTGTTGCTTGTGTGAAGTTAAAAAAGACTTCCAAGTGAGAATTGAAACCGGATCGCCGACTATGATCTCCGGGATTTATCGCCTACTCGACGGTGTGAGTCCGTGCATGAGAAAATAATTAATAACCGAATCAGTTGAGTTGAAACATGTGTTAGTACCACACTAGAAACTGGAGAACTGCCAACAGCAGGTACACTGGGACGTTCTTGATAATGTTTACTAATGTCGCCAATCAAAACAACTTAAATAGAGAAACTACTAATGATTTCAACAAATTAAAAGCTATTTTTAATGTCCGTTTTCTGCAAGCAATATCCCCGAAGAGTAGATTTATACTTGCGCACGCAGGTATGTATCTCTCTCTCTCTCTCTCTCTCTCTCTCTCTCCACACACACACACACAGACAAACGGTAAGGGGAAATTGAACGAATGTGGTTAGAAACAAGTATTTATGTATTATGTTTTGTTTGTTCTCAGTAGAAAGGGAAGCTGGCGTTAATCCGTATTGTATGTGTATATACACAAAAATATATAGGCATATATACTCAGGCATATATATATATATATATATATATATGAGCAAAATGGTGGGTTTCTGGTTAAACCATATGGCTATGCGAGGAAAGAATAAAACGGAATAAAATAAAACAAAAAACCGTGTTGCCAACTACTAACCGACAAATTCGTAGAAGAGGCTAAAAATTACCTTTTTTAATGTTCTAGTTGCTTGAGAAGAATTCGTCAGTTCGTACTCAGTGCGCAAACTCAAATATGTATATGATAAAGTCGAAGGATCCTCGTAGGACGCGACCCATATCTCCTGTAAACATAGGTTTTTATTTTTTCTACATGAAGGGGTTTTTAACCCAATAGTTACACGCTATTATTTATAGCTTTATGGGCATTGTAATCCACCGTTCCAAAAACGAATTATTCTACGTTCTCTTAAAGTTCAGAGATTCTAATGGCGTCAATTATATATATATATATATATATATATATATATATATATATAATATATATATATATATATATATATATATATATATATATATATATATATAGTTAATCCAAACATGAAAACACAACAACGCGAGGACGTGGAACAAGTATAGTGTTATTGGACGCTCAAGAAAGAAGGAGGGTTTAACGTTTCGAGCGGGGCTCTTCGTCAGAAACATAGAAAAAGGAAAGATCCGAAGAAGGGAAGACGGAGGGAAAAAAATCGCCAACGGTACACATGCGGTCACATTTTGAATATATATATATATATATAATGGGTAGGGTAAAGACCCTCTTCGGTCATGAATGACCATGAGATTGGACCTAGAAATTTACCCTCCGAGCCACAAGTCCATTCAAGCTTGTTTATGGTAGACCATAAACAACCTTGAATACCAGCCTTCCCTCTCCACGTTGCCAATGTGATCCAAGGGAAAGGCAAACCCCAATACAGTTTGGCACCAGTGACGTCGCAACTCATTTCTACATATCAGTGAACTGGAGCAACGTGAAATAAGGTGTCTTACTCAAGAACACTACACATAGCCCGGTCCGGGAATCGGACTCATTTCTTTATGATTGTTAGCCTGACGCTCTAACCACTGAGGCGTGCGCCATCACACACGCTTGCGCAAATATGATGATGATGATGAAGGCTGTCCACTCGTAACCGAGGAAGAACATCGCTGACCATTACTCGTGCAAAATGCCAGCAATGCCTGTGTCTGGGGTTATTGCACCTGCGGTTGACTTCACTCGGGTTCGCACCCGCGGCTTACATACTCACCGCGGTGCCCTCTGGCTCAACCGGTGATTGTACAGTGTAAAACTTTAGGTCCAATAAAGCTTGCACAATTCCTCACATGCCCTCTCCTCCCTACTAACATGATCCAAAAACAAGCCAGGACAAGATATCCTGTACCAATATAGGTCGTAGGCTCAGGGACGTAGGAGCACCGTGATCTCAAGTGCAAGTAAAAGGTATCCGAAATGTTTAATGCCATTCCCTGCATATTTGTTATTTTTTTTCTTTTTATCGGAATGACCTTCTCCTAAAGACATGCTGTAACAAAAGTTGAGGCGTGCCTCACTCCCAGTGGTTTTCCAGCATGCTGGACACCAGCCCGGAATTTCTGATGGCCCGTTCTGTTGCTAGATAGCCGTTGAGCCTACATCCGTCTTTTTAACAGGTCTTGTTTACAGTCTTGTTGGTTTTCTAGCAACCCTCTTCACCAGGCAAGCCTTGCGGAAGTGCCGGTTTAGTCACCGACGACCCGACCATACAACATATACATATATGCATATGTTTGGATGGCGAGCTGGCAGAAACGTTAGCACCCCAGGCGAAATACTAGGCGGTATTTCGTCTGCCGCTATGTTCTAAGTTCAAATTCCGCCGAGGTCGACTTTGCCTTTCATCCTTTCAGGGTCGATTAGATAAGTACTAGTTACGCACTGGGGTCGATATAATCGACTTAATCCGTTTGTCTGTCCTTGTTTGTCCTCTCTGTGTTTAGCCCCTTGTGGGTAGTAAAGAAATATGATAGTGGTAGTGGTGGATCACTTTCGTTCCACGGGGAAGAATCAATTGTTTAATCACCTGAATTATTTGCTCCTGTATTAACGTGTTAGTGGGTGAGTATTTCTTGTTCGTCTTTAATTTTATTCTCGGGTAGAACCGGTGTAACACACTATGTCAAAGTTATGCCTTTCGAGTTACGGGTATCATTGTTAATCCAAAAGCATGGCAAGTCTTATATTAATTCTTCAGATTTGACAAGAAAAAGGGGACGAAGGGGGTACTTCAGTTTATGGTATGGTCGTCTATTATATTAGGACAAATCTGCGTTCATGAGACCAGGAGCAGAAAACGTCATTCTTACAATTTAGACAGGTACCTAGATGGAGAGAGTTAAACACATATATGAGGTGGGGAGGAGTTCCTGGCTTTAAGGGTATCGCGAAAGCCCTGCTTGGAAGCCCAATCTTCCAAGTTCTTTTACGGGCTTTAGAAAAACTGAAGGACCACTGCAATAGGTGTGTGAATCTGAGAGGGTAATATGTGTAACAAAATCATAATTAACTGATCCTTATGTATTTTCTTTTACCTAAAGCCAGGAACTTTTCATCACCCCCTCGTACATGAACACGACCATACATGGTTTTAAAATTACCCTTCCCTCATCCACTCTGCACAGTCCTCACATCTCTGTCCCAGCCAGCTCTCTCCCATATCTTACAAGCAAATATTTCCCATACCGTGACGGCCTTTTGTTCTTAATCCAAAGAGCATAAATCCAGTGAACTAAAAAAAATTCTCCTTCGGCTTTGACTCGGACTATTTTGTTCCGATTCTTTTTACAATATCTGTTAAGACCTACTGACCAAAAGTGGAATCTTCAGACTACCAGTAACAAAGAACTCACACTATACTTCTTTCAGCTTTTTCCCAATGATTGCTAGGACCATCTCAACTCCTTGTATGAAACCGATTGTTCGCGTGGTTGATATGATAATGTAATACAGTATTATTATTTGGCCTTGAACCAAAATTTGAAGCTATTATTATCACTGGCAGAATCGTTAGCATGCCGGGTAAAATACTTAGCGGGATTTCGTCCGTCTTTACATTGTGAGTTCAAATTCCTCCGAGGTCGACTTCGCTTTTTGTCATTTCGTGGTCGATGAAACACGTACCAGTGGAGCACTTGGATCGATGTAAATGACTAGCCCCTTCTCCCAAAATTTCAGCCCTTGTGCCTATAATAGAAAGGATTACTACTACAATTATTATTACCCCCGCCTTAGCAAAGGCGGAGGTATTGTTTTCAATCGTGTTTGTTTGTTTGTCCGTGAACAAGATATTTCAAGAACCACTTGATGGATTCGGATGAAACTTTCAGGGATGTTTGGCCTCGTGACTGGCACGAACTGATTAAATTTTGGGATCGATCCGGTACCGGACAAGGATTCTGGATTATTTTTCCTGTTTTTTTTTTTACTTAATTTTTGAGAGTGGTCAAGTTCATTTTCGGTATTCTCGTTTGTGAGAGCAGTCGAGTTTATTTCAGATATTCTCATTTAAAAAATTATCTCTGGCTAATCGTTGACAGGACGTTGGTGGAGGTTTGCACTCTCTGAGTGCTCTTGTTATTGTTACCTAAACTGCTGCTACTACTACTACTACTAATGTTACTGCTGCTCTGTAGTTTCATTAGTATTGCAGACTTTCCCTTTCTCTTGACTACCTAGCGCAAAACGTAAATACCTTGCGTACGAGTATTATTTTGTTTTACTTCTTTATTTCCTCTCTCTTTGACAGTACTTTCGGCAATATGTATGTGCAGTGATACATCTGAGTTATTTTCTGTAAGTTGTGCATATTTGTGAGACCTGGGGTTTAGAATATGCATTTGTCTATTTTCTTTACCATTCCCAAGACACTTATTATTATTATAGAAAATATTTCTGTTTTCATTATTCACATTCTGGTTATCTCTATTTTCAAATAGTTATCTTTGGATTATTTATACCTCTCTTTGAGAGATCCAGTATTATCGTCTGTTGAGAAAGGTACCGTTTTTGCCGGCGTATAAGACGCGCTTTTTATATTTTTAAATGTATCCAAAAATAACTCAGTGTCTGATGTAGCCATATTCCAGATGAGAGACTGAGTGCCGTACGCTTGGGATTCGAGTTAGCATAAGTTCGCTAGGCACAATAATTGTTACAAATAATAAAATATTGAAAACCAAAACATCTCAGTCTGTAAACGCAAACTTATGCGGAGAAGTGGAATCATCTCATTATATCTCTTATTTCAGTATATATAGTTCACACATGATGTGCGTCTTATATTGTTTTGTTATCTTTAAGAACTTCTTTAGTCTAAATGAAAAATTCCCCTTGAACGATGAAAGAAATATTAAAGCTTCATCCCCCTATTACCTATTTGCAATGAATGGATGACAACAAAACCATAGCTATGGCGCACTCCGCTGGTGGCCGAACGTGGTTACACGCAGAAATCACGGACAGAATGCTATTTTCACATCCTGTCTTTCAAATATCTTTCAATGAGTGTATGATCATTGTAAATTTCTTTTTTCCACCAAATATACTTAGAAATCAGGATGCATCATGTACGCCGGCAAATACAGCACTTGATAATTCTCGATGAATCATATCCACTGTCTGTGTGGATTGGTATATCCCAGAGTATAGTTATTTTGTCATTCTCGGAGAACTATTCTGGCGTATGTCAACACCACCTCTTTCCTTTTAGTGTTTCATGATCCTCCACCCACATCAGATCCTTCGAACGAGGAAATATTTTTCGAGGAAGTAAAACCGAGTTAATAAAAAAGAAGGACAATAAAAAGACACCACAACAGCCTTAACGAAATCACAGCCACAGAAAAATCCACAAAAACAACTCGATAGCAAACAGACACACAACAACAGCAACAACAGTGGAGGTGCAATGGTTTAGTGGTTAGGGTAGCGGACTCGCGTTAAAAGCCACCGTTTACGGAATGAGGATAACAACGTAGCTTTTCGCGCCCGTGCAACCGCCAGTCTATCGCGTGTGGTGGGTGGATCTTCAAGTTGCCACACGCATTCTTAGCAGCTTAGAGTAGGCTCGAATTAGAGTTTCTTTGTAGCTAATGGCGTGAGTCCTGATTGGAAGAAGAAGAAGAAGAAGAAGAAGAAGAAGAAGAAGAAGACAGCAACAACAAAACACACCCACCCCAAACATTGAACTAATAAGAAATACAAACAAAAAAAACTGATGTCCTTCATCGCAGAGAAGGAAGACATCGAAGCAGAATGACCTTCAGCACTTTCAAAGTGACACATAATTTCAAGTAATAAGGCTGGACATGGAGATATATAGTCCAAACCTAATGGCCAGCACTAAAGAACTTACCACAGTAAGTCAAAAAACCCGTGGGGATTGAGTCACCCGGTCTCGTGAACCATCAGACAGGTAATTAACCTCTTTCCTATTCAACCAGCCTCAAGTGAGAGTAACATATATGCACGTCAGACTGGAAAAAAGTCACTTGCTAACTGACCTCAGGTCGCTAAGTTTGGATGTGATGCCGTCAATGAGACCAGGATTTCCGACACATGCGCCTTGGCACCCATTTTTGGTGATTTTCTGATAATCGCATCTCGTACTAGATCTGAAATGGAGGGGGAGTAGTAGCGATGCTGTTCTAGAGAAGCCTAGGCCCCCGAGATACGATTGATCTTCCTGGACACGTACAACAGTAGTGAAGGTCTTTTGACTAGTCTCCTTGCATGCCCCCACTGGATCGGAGCAGCTGGATTTCTTCAGGTAGTCAGGATTTTCCTTGGGACCTCTTTCTCTTTAGTGCTAGTGAATTATTGGAACGCCATTATGGATGCACGTGTAGATTGTGTGGGGCTAGCTAATGTGAGAGGGGCATTAAGAACCTCGCAAACCTGTCAGTCATTTCTAGCTGACTAGCAGGTACCGACTAGATTTTCCCTCATGTGCCAATGTGAACATGGATAAAAAGTACCCTAATTGTATCTAGATACAGTAATCTGTAGGCTAGTAGACAGGTATAGCACAGGTTATCCTCGGTTCAAAATTGTCGGCTACAGAGACCACAAATTTGTGATTTGTACGAGCGACCTAGATTGGCTGCAGAGAAAGAGAAACTGAACGCGTCCTTCCCGGTGCGCCAAGTTTTTAGAGACCAGACTAGGGTACTAGTTAAGATGGAGTTCACGAGGGCAATCGTCAACAACCAAGGTGGTTATCCCTGAAAAGGATTATTCGATTAAAACCTATAAGGTCTGCTAAGGAAATAGAGAAGGAATTCGAGAGTAGAGAGTGAGATAGGTAGTAACTTAAAAAGGGCACTTGAAAATGACATCGCCACTGATGTGCTGGTGGTAAGATTGGCCCTTGATCTATTTTTCAATGTTAAGTACGAAGGTTGCATAGTCATAGCGAAGACACGTTCTGTAAGGCATGAAGGAAAAAGAGCCATTCAATGGACTCGGGTGGAGGAGGTGAAACGCAGCAACAAATCCACAATTTAATCTTTGATGGATTTGAAAGTGCGCGTGCTACTTGATTCCAAGCAGATGTGTGCAGCTTTTCAGTGGCACTTTGCCCAACTCTTTGGTGTGGAATGAGAGACTGGAAACGGAGATGGACTTTATCGCCTACTTCAATGGCCTGCCACGGCTCTCGACTGGGGTTGTGGGTTTCTGCGAAACATTGATAACAGCTGACAAAATACGGGATGCGATGACGGTTTGCACGACGAAGTCGTCGAGGCTAGATGTCTGCCCATTCAGCTTTATCGTTATATATCAGGCTTATTCGGAAACCTCTTGGTAGATGTCTACTGGAACTGGCAGCAGAATGCTAAAATCAACTGCCCAACAAATAGAGGTAGTGTGGATCCTGAAAGAGCGGGGGTTGATTTTTTAACAACTTCAGGGCCATAACTCTGTTAAATGCAGAGTTGTAGATTTTGACCAAGGTGTGAGTTAAAAGGTTGACGCTTTTCGTTGAGATTCTGGTTGGTGAGGCACAGACATGCGCTGTACCAAACAGAGATATTAGCGACAACCTCTACCTCCCGCGATGCATCATAGTAAGGGTGAGTAAACCACCTGGTATGGATGGGGCTCAGATCAGCCGAAAGCATTTGATAGGTAGACCACGGTGATTATCCTCAAGGCATCTGGTTTCTGATCCTTCAAAAGTTGGATCGCTGCAATGTACGACATTTGCTCATGATCAAAGAAAATGGCCACTTGACAGAACCGTTTAGTCTCATGCGCCCGGTCTGTCAAGGATTCCTCTCTCTCCACTTCTGTACGTACTGACTCTCGAGCCTATACTGCAGAAGTTGGAGGTTTTGAAAGGCAACTCGGGAGAACTAGGATATGGAGGATCCGTATTTGTATATACACCAAACACATCGAGGCGATCGGCACTACTCGAACTGCGAGGCAGTGACTGAAGCAAAAATTAATCAGGAGGATTTGATGGGCCTGCATGTTGGCACCAGGAGTGGTAGGTCCATCCTATCCAGCAGGACGTGGGGCACTGGATGAACGAACCTGTTAAATTGTTCGGAGATTGGTTTGGTCTAGACTTCTCGTTGGACAATATCTAGGAAGATATGACAAACAAGATGGCTAGTCTCCCCCCAAAATGGACTGAGACAAAACTAGCCCTGAAGAGCCAGGCGGAGATGGCGAATGCTTAGATTGCATCTGTTATCTGTTACCACCTGACCGTCGTGCCTAGTTCAATTTCTGACGACGTTGACTTTGCCTTTCATCCGTTTTGGGATCAATACAATAAGTGCCAATCGACAACTGGGGTCGATGTAATCCACTTGTCCTCTACCCCAAAATTTCAGGCCTTGAGCCTATAGTAGAAAAGATTATTAAGGCGACGAACTGGTAGAATCGTTAGCACGCCGGACAAAATACTTAAAGGCTCCAGGACTTATTCTATCGGTCTCTCTTGCCGAACCGCTAAGTGACGGGGACGTAAACACACCAGCATCGGTTGTCAAGCGATGTTGTGGGGTGGACAAACACAGACACACAAACATATACATATATATGTTTCTGTCCACCAAATCCACTCACAAGGCTTTGGTCGACCCGAAGCTATAGTAGAAGACACTTGCCCAAGGTGCCACGCAATAGGACTGAACCTGGAACCATGTGGTCGATAAGCAAGCTACTTACCACACAGCCACTTCTGCGCCTAAATATTTTAAATATTTTCTTTGATAATAGCCATTTGTACACAAGGTTCAAGTAACAGGGAAATTGCTATTCGCTTCACCGATCCCGAAAGAACGAAGCCAAGTCTACTACACTGGCAGGATTTGAACTCGAAATGCAATGAGACATAACTATAAGCTGCTTTGGAGTTTGTCCATTTTTCTACCACTAGTGTCTCCGAAAACACACAGCAAAACTATATGTATTTCTTTACTACCCACAAGGGGCTAAACACAGAGAGGACAAACAAGGACAGACAAACGGATTGTGTCGATTATATCGACCCCAGAGCGTAACTGGTACTTATTTAATCGACCCCGAAAGGATGAAAGGCAAGTCGACCTCGGCGTAATTTGAACTCAGAACGTAACGGCAGACAAAATACGGCAACGCATTTCGCCCGGAGTGCTAACGTTTCTGCCAGCTTGCCTCCTGCAAAACTATATGACTATGTTGAAGAATTCAAGGGAGGTTACTCTGAGATAAATTTTAAGGAATTGTTTACCTTTACGTAACGCATCGGACACTATTCAGTTTTACTGTTTGTATCTCTGATTGAACTAAATATCGCGGAATATACTCTAGTGTTCTTGTATATATATAGTTATTATTATTATTATTATTATTATTATTATTATTATTATTATTATTATTATTATTATCATTATTTGTACAAAATAGACACCTACCTAGCTGTTATCATATTTGCAGCCACGAGGTTTCGGGCTATCTCACTGCGCGTACTTTAAGCAGGTGTTTTCTGTTATAGCCCTGGACCGACCTGTGTTTTCCTTATTTTGATATATGTGTGTATGTGTATATATATATGTGTGTGTGTTTGTGTATATATATATATATATATATATATATATATATCTTTACTGCCCACAAGAGGCTAAACAGAGGGGACAAGACCCCAGTGGGAAACTGGTACTTTATTTATCGACCCCGAAAATATATATATATATATATATATATACACACATATATATATATATACACGCGCGTGTGCGCGCACACACATGCACACACACACGCATGCTAATTAACCCATAGCTGTATATAACTGTACATATATATTTGTCTATGTGTAGCTTTAGATATTCGATCATAGAGAACCGACAGAATATGATACTAAGAACGATTCGTTTGACTGAACCCTTCAAAGTTGTGCCCCAGCAAGGCCGCGGTCCGATGACAAACAAGTATAAGAATGAAAGTTAAGTATACGAATAAAAATTAACAACTTTATAGGCGCATGTCTGTGTGGTAAGAAGCTTGCTTCACCACTACATGGTTCCGGGTTCAGTCCTACTGCGTGGCACCATGGGCAAGTGTCTTCTACTATGTAACCCCGGGCCGACCAAAGCCTTGTGAGTGGGTTTGGTAGACGGAAACTGAAAGAAGCTCGTCGTGTATCTGTATATACATGTGTGTGTGTGTGCGTGTGTTTCTTCCTCCACCACCACTGCTTGACAACCGGTGCTGGTGTGTTTACGTCCCCGTAACTTAGCGGTTCGGCAAAGGACACTGTTAGAATAAGTACCAGGCTGTAAAAGATCGTTTACTAGAGTCGATACATTTGATTAAAAATTCTTCAAGGCAGTGCCACAGCTTGGCCATATCCAATAATGACTGAAACAAGAGAAAGTACAAGAGTACGGGAACTGTTACTCTACATTAACAGCTGAAGTAAATGACGGTTTTACTTATATATATATCTAAATCCTCTCACAAGGCATGGTCTACCCGAAGCTATAGTACAAGGCATTTGCCCATCTGCCTAAAGTACAGAATTCGAAATCATATGGCTAAAAAGCAAACTTTCTATCACACAGCCAAACCTGGACATACGGAATGAACGAAAAACATTTCTCATGCACATATGCATTTCCAAATAAGG
>NC_043001.1:81463367-81483367 GCF_006345805.1 Octopus sinensis | reverse complement strand
GGCTTCAGATATTTGGTTCCAATAATGATGAAACACTGCCAGTTCGTACGGTCTTGGGCTTGCGTTTCAAATGATTTAGGCTCCATCCCAGCAGCTTTCAATGTTGTTTTGATTAGGTCCTTGTATCTTCGAAGAGAGTAACTCCGTGGTCTTTTCCTTGAAGTGAGCTTCCTAAATAAGACTTCGCGTGGGATCCTTGTTTTTTCCATTCTTGCTACATGTCCTGACCATCGAAGACGGTGTTTTATGATCAGCGATTCGGTGCATTGACTATTGGCTCTTTCCAGGACTTTGTTGTTGGTCACAGTATTCTCCTCTAATAGTCGCTCCTTGTCGTGTTGGAGGATCTTGCGTGGACCAGTAACTCTGAGAGCGATACCGTCAGGAGTTCTAAACTCCTGATGGAACCACCCTTGGCGGTAAGAGTGAAGCATGAACAACTGCCAAAGACCACATTGGTGAAAACAAACGGATGATGATTACAACAGATCTCAGCGCTTGAAACCAATGGATTAAGAGGGCTATGCACGACGGACATGTTACAGAAAGAGCCACTCCAAACTACAACTGAGTCAGTGGCATTCTATTGCAGTTTCATAAGTGGATCCTACATATCTCGTTCTATATATGCCGCAGAGGAAGTCATAAAAATCAAGTGTGGTAGGTCACTTTCTGGTAAGTTGAGATCCACTTTAAACAAATTTACGCCATGGGCACTTTTTTTAACTCTGAAAGTGTGTGTGAGTATATATATATATATATATATATATATATATATATATATATATATATAAACTGGTTTCACCCATTGGATTGCGGCCACGCTGGAGCACCGCCCTGAAGGGTTTAGTCAAAGAAATCTACCTTACTACTTATTTTTAAGTGTAGTACTTATGCTATCGTTCTCTTTTACCGAATTACTAAGTTATGGGAACGTAAACAAACCAGCATCGGTTGTCAAGCGATGGTAGAACACATACACTTATGTGTGTATATGTGTATGTATGTGTGTGTGTATGTATATATATATATATATATATATATATATATATATGCGACGAGCTTCTTTCTGTCTACTAAATCTACTCACAAGACTTTGATCAGGCCAGCACTATAGTTCCTTACTATTATGTTAAATTGTCGTATGTCCAAATTTGGTCAAATGCGTTTTTTTTTTGTTATTTTCCCCAATATTTAATTTTGCTTGCAATAGCCGGTTCTTTTTGTCAAACTGTCGTATCTCCAGCTTCTTCAGATGAAAATTGTCAAATTGTAGTACAACGGTTTAGCATTTTTCAAAACTGTAGTAAGCCCCACATACAACAGTTTTGTAAAAATATTTCTGACTGAAAATACCATACATGCATAGAGTTCCGATTTTATGCACTCAACAAAGTATCATTGTTAAGCTGAAACTGTTGTTAATGTAAAAAAGAAATGGAATGGTGAAACTATTTTTCCGTTTTCTGAAAAAAAAAACGTTTTGGATTTACGGCACTTTTGCATAATAACAACGGGTGGAAGACACTTGCCTCAGGTGCCATGTAGTAGGACTGAACCCAGAACCATGTAGTCGGGAAGCAACTTTCTTACACAAAGCTGCATAAGAAATTTTAATTAAAATTTTTAACAATATTCAATCACTAGTTAATTGCGTTTTGGAGTAAACCTCGCCACATGAAGGACGTACCCCTCACCTCCTCTTTTTCTCCTCTTCTTTCTCCTTTCCTCTTCTTTCTTCTACCCTTCTTCCTTCTCCCCTTCTCTTCTCCTTTCTCCTTTTCTTCTTCCTCCTCTTTGCTTCTTTCTCCTTTTCTTCTTTCTCCTCTTCTTTTTCTTCTTCCTTCCTCCTCCTTCCCCTCCACTTCTTCTTTCTCCTTCTCCTCCCCTTCTTCCTACTCCTTGTCTTTTTCTCCTTTTCTTCTTCCTCCTCTTTGCCTTCTTTCTCCTTTTCTTCTTTCTCCTCTTCTTTTTCTTCTTCTTCTTCCTCCTCCTTCCCCTCCACTTCTTCTTTCTCTTCTTCTTTCTCCTTCTCCTCCTCTTCTTCCTATACCTCTTCTTTTTTCTCCTTTTCTTTTTCCTCTTCTTTGCCTTCTTCTTCTTCTTCTTCCTTCCTTCCTTCCTTCCTCTCCTCTTCTTCTTCTTTCTCCCCCTTCTCCTCCTTGATAAATGCCTGTTACAGAAAGTACACCAGCATACTTTAGACGTGTCACTGGAAGTCACTTGTTGTGTCACAATAACCACTAAAAGTGCTACAGTATATCGCCATAGAAACCATTTGCTTGTTGCCGTTGTTACTACCTGTATGTCTGCCAGCATCTTCACAGCTACCTCCAGTATTTAAAATTTTATTATTAACACATCTTCTTTTACTGTAATTATTTCTAAAATTCTAGCTTTTAAAAATAGGATAATTAAGTGAGCATCATAGTAGGACCGGAAATTATTGTGAGTGACGGAAAATAAGACTTGATCCACAGGAAATATTGCAATCAACGTGTAACCTAAATAATAATTGCTTGAAATTTTAGTACATGAGCAGCCATGTTAAAGGGCAGGGGGATTAGTCGATACCATCAATTTCTTTACTACCCACAAATGGGCTACACACAGAGAAGACAAACAAGAACAGAGTATTGGATTAAGTCGATTATATCAACCCCAGTGCGTGACTGGTACTTATTTAATCGACCCCGAAAGGATGATAGGCAAAGTCGACCTCGGTGGAATTTGAACTCAGAACGTAACGACAGACGAAATACCTATTTCTTTTACTACCCACAAGGGACTGAACACAGAGGGGACAAACAAGGACAGACACGCGGATTAAGTCGATTACATCGACCCCAGTACGCAACTGGTACTTAATTTATCGACCCCGAAAGGATGAAAGACAAAGTCGATTTCAGCGGACAGACGAAATACCTATTTCTTTACTACCCACAAGGGGCTAAACACAGAGGGGACAAACAAAAACAGACACACGGATTAAGTCGATTACATCGACCCCAGTGCGTAACTGGTACTTAATTTATCGACCCCGAAAGGATGAAAGGCAAAGTCGACCTCGGCGGAATTTGAATTCAGAATGTAACGGCAGACGAAATACCGCTAAGCATTTCGCCCGTCGTGCTAACGATTCTGCCAGCTCGCCGCATTATTAGTCGATACCATCACCCCAATACGTTACTGGTACTTTTTTCTTTATTCACTCCGAAAGGACAGACAAAATCGACCTTAGTGGCAACTGTACGTTCTGAGTTCAAATGCCGCTGAGATCGAATTTGTTTTTCGTTCTTACAGCATTGATAAAAATAAGCACCAATTCAGTTCTGGGATTGATGTAATCGGTTTTCCCCTCCCCTCAAAATAACTGGCCTCGTGTCAAAGTCAGAAAGAAACCTGCAGTATTAATAAAAACACATTAATTTGATACGTTTCCACTGTGTGTGTGTGTATAGCGAGCTTCCACACAGTTTCCGTTTTCCAAATTTACTGTCAAGGCATTGGCCGTCTCGAGGCTTTAGTGCCGCGCAATGGGACTGAACTTGAGACCAACGTGTTTGCAAACCAAGCTTCCCAACCACAAAACCCTTGCCTTAAACAAGAAATCTAACCAATTAGAGATTTAGTTATTTCAACAATAATAAAATTAATATATTAATTCTTTTTCGGAACGGTTTAACTCGAAGTAGATAAGCTATAAATAATAGCATGTAAATATTGGGTTTAAAACCCGTTTGGATATCTGCTGTGGGATTTGAACTCTCATCTCCTGTAAACTCGACAGGCATTTTACTTCTACTGCTTCTTTTATACTCTTTATCCTTTACGCTTCAGTCACTGGACTTCGGCCATGCTGGAGTACCGCCCTGAAAGTTTAATATTTATTCTATCAGGGTTTATTTTTATCTTTTTTTTATCATAGAGACGTAGGCGTGGTTGTGTGATAAGAAGCTTGCTTCCCAACAACATTGTTCCGGGTTCAGTCCCATTGCATGACACCTGGGAAGTATCTACTATAGCGTCGGGCAGACAAAGGCCTTGCGAGTGGATTTGGTAGTTGGAAACTGAAAGAAGCCCGTCGTATATATATGTGTGGGTGTGTGTGTACTTGTGTCTGTGTTTGCCTACCCCGTCATCATACATACATACATACATACATACATACATACATACATACATACATACATACATACATACATACATACATACATACATACATACATACGACAGAATAATAGTATCAAAAGGCAATCTTTATATCCAGCTTAATGTGAATGTCTTGTTAGAACACCGAATATTACGTTATTAGCATTGACAGAACCCCACTTATAAGCATTCGCTGCATAAAACCACACACATACATCGTAGCAGACTTAACCGGACGCCTCCAACTGATGATGTCCAGTAGACTGAAATCATAGGTTATGGGAGATCCGGCGGCCAATAACTGTTGAGTCTCTTCTGTACGAGTGTGCTTCTATGACCCAAAAGCCTATATGAGAAGTTCTCTCAGCGCTAATAATGCGGTATTCGGCGTTCTAACAAAGCATCTACGTTAAGTTGGATATAAATATTGCCTATATATATATACATATATATATATATATATATATATATATATATATATATACATATATATATATATATATATATACAGAGAGAGAGAGAGAGAGACGTGTGTGTGTGTGGGTTTGTCCCCGCATCACTGTTTGACAACCGTTGGTAGTGCATTTACGTTCCGTAACCTAGCGGTTCGGCATAAGAGAACGATAGAATAAGTACTAGGCTTTAAAAAATAGGTCCTGGGTGTTCCATCATGGCCGCAGTCAGATGATTGAAACAAGTAAAATAAAGACTAAAGGAATATATACACGACGGGCTTTCTGCAACTTGCTGTTTACCAAGTGTCCTCTACTAAAGCGTCGGCCCAGGTCTATAAGAGAAGACACTTGCCCAAGATGCCACGCAGTAGGACTGAACCCGAAGCCATGTGGTTGGGAAGAAAGCTCTTTAATACACAGTCACGTCTGCAAAATATTTACTGTTTGTATCGTGTTTTTTTTGCATTTCCAGGTTCTAATTATAAAAAATAATTATTCTTATTTTGACGGGCTGTCCTCTACTCTAGCCATTGTAAGTAAGTATTTGCGAAGGCGACAATTCCTAAAATAACAGTTGAATTACTCTCGAAACACGCTCACCGTCTTAAAAATTAAAAGGTCAGATTCGATAAGGTAGTCGAAGGTACGCTATGCCTGTGGATATTGATTATTGGTCAGCTCGAGTGGTGGAAGAGAGGAGGTTAAAATGGACGCTAGAATTGCAGATGCTGGCACAATATTGCGCCAGCTCCGGGGTTCGATCTGCAAGATAAAAGCAGTTGGTAAAAGCCAAACTTCAATTCGCTTTCCATGCTTATCCGCACCACGGCCGAAAGACTACGATCGCGAAAACAAATGGTCGGAATAGGATTCTTTTGAAGGATCTCTAGAGTAACGTTGTCTAACAAGGTGTGTAGCTCGAAGATCAGAGTCTCTCTCCCTCTCTCTCTCTCTCTCTCTCTAGCTGCTGCTGCTTCTCCGCATTGAGAGGTCATAGTTCCGGTACTACGGACACGTGATTAGAATATCTCAGGAAAGAATCGTGAGACGGATTTCTTTAAGTCTAGTCAACAAGCAGAAAACTTAAAAGTAGACCAAGAACGGGATGGTTGGATAATATCCATTGTCTACATTGGTCACGCTTGAGAATCCAGCAAGAATATATAATGACGTTTACTTCTGTTAGAAACCTAATGAGGAGGTGCCTGAGGACGCTATCCCTGTGACCCTCTATGAATAGTGGGATGAGTGTTTAGCGAGCTAAAAAAAACAAAAAAGGTGCATGTAGCTCAAGCCATGCTGGAGCACCACCTTTAGTCGAGCAAATTGACTCCAGGACTTACTCTTTGTAAGCCTAGTACTTATTCTATCGGTCTCTTACGGGGACGTAAACGCACCAGCATCGGTTGTCAAGCGATGTTGGGCGGACAAACACAAACAGGCACACGCACATACATACATATATATATATATATATATATATATATATATATATATATATATATATATATACAACGGGCTTCGTTCAGTTTCCGTCAACCAGATCCACTCACAGGGCTTTGGTCGGCTCGAGGCTATAGTAGAAGACACAGGGTGTCAAGCAGTTGGACTGAACCCGGAACCATGTGGTTGGTAAGCAAGTTACTTACCACACAGCCACACCTGCGCCTATGACATGCATAATTCTATTAAAATACATTGCTCCCTCGTGCTTCTTTGAAAGTAAAGATGTACGCTGGAAAAACACAAAGCATGGCATTAAGGAATCCTGCTAAAGATTCTCTCTTCACAGAGGCTTCAAAGCGGAATAAAACTGCTCTAATGCCAAAGATCCGAACCCCATCGTGACGACCCACCTCGCCGAGGAAATAGCGGGAAAAACTTCCCTTATATAGCTGATGGTGGCGCGCTTGGCTAGTCTGTCACATGATGGGGTAGATCACCCGCGTAAATGTAGGACTTGACCTTCATGTGTGGGTACCTAAAGGTAAAAAGCCAAACTATGAACATGCTTGCAACAAATGGATAGGTATACATTGAAATGACTCATACAGATAAAGAATCAAAACAGTGAATATCCTTCACGGTATTCCTCATTTTGCGTACTCTACGTATAATGGTTCCACACTTCAGTTCAAATTATCAATACAGCAATCCCTCGACTTTCGCGGATGTTACATTCCCAAACCCCACGCAATAGGTGAAAATCTGCGAAGTATTGGGTTGTCCAGAAAGCTCGTGCTGATTTTTAAGGGAAATAAAAAGGTCAATAAATACTTACCATTACATTTTTAATCAACCAAATTTGAACCATTTTGTTGCACAATGCGTCTCCATCTTTCCTTTAACTTGAAAATACCCTCTTCCCAGAATTGATGTGTCGAAAGGTAAGCTACTATAAATCGGCACGAACTTTCCGGACAACCAAATAGAAACAGTACTGTACTTTTTTTTATTTCTATAATTTGCATATATTTATTTTATTATTAATGGAAAACAGCATCACAAAGGAATCTACGTAAGCTTAAATGATTAACCGCGATAGGTGAATCGCGATATGGCGAGGTATTACTATAATTAACGCTGTATGGTTAAGATGTTCGCTTTATTATCACGTGATTCCAGGTTTAGTCAGTTATAACGTAAGAATAATATTGTACTCGGATATAACTATTAACAAACGAACTAAATTTTGCAACACTTCAAAACTCATGTGCAAAGTGGCGAATTGTAACTTCAATTTTCCCACGCGGCAGAAATGAACTGTCGCCTGTACCACAGCAAGTGTGCTAAGGCGAGAGTCCATCCACAACAATGAGTCGATGTATATCTACGTCATCCAAGGCGGCGAGCTGGCAGAATCGTTAGTACGCCGGGCGAAATGCTTAGCAGTATTTCGTCTGCCGCTACGTTCTGAGTTCAAATTCCGCTGAGGTCGACTTTGCCTTTCATGCTTTCGGGGTCGATAAATTAAGTACGAGTTACGCACTGGGGTCGATGTAATCGACTTAATACCTATGTCTGTCCTTGTTTGTCCTCTCTATGTTTAGCCCCTTGTGGGTAATAAAGAAATAGGTATTTCGTCTGCTGTTACCTTCTGAGTTCAAATTCCGCTGAGGTCGACTTTGCCTTTCATCCTTTCGGGGTCGATAAATTAAGTACCAGTTACGCACTGGGGTCGATATAGTAGACTTAATCCGTCAGTCTGTCCTTGTTTGTCTCTTCTGTGTTTAGCCCCTTGTGGGTAGTAAAGAAATAGGTATTTCGTCTGCCGCTACGTTCTGAGTTCAAATTCTGCCGATGTCGACTTTGCCTTTCATCCTTTCGGGGTGGATAAATCAATTACCAGTTGAGTACTGAGGTCGATGTGATTGACTGTCTCCTTCCCCACAAAATCCTTGCCTTGTGCCTATAGCAGAAAGGTTTATGTATTTACGTCACTTGGTAGAGTCCGTAATGTGTTTTGGATCTTTTCATTTCCAAGGCCTGTTTTGTCAGATTTTTCTAGATAACTAAATAATTTGAAACTTCGTATACTGGTAGAGTGTCTCAAAAGAAAACACTAGTTTCAACTTGTTTATTTGAGAAAAATGTATTTTATAACTTTAAGGGTAGATTAAATCTGCGAATTTTAACCAATCGTACTGTTTGTTTTTATTTGAAATAATTCACTGCATTATCTTAGTGTGACGTAGAAAGCGATTTTGTGACGTAGACAGCTGTGCGTAGGTCTGTGTTTTGTGTGCGTGTGTGTGTGTTTGATGGGGTGTGGGAGACAGAAAGTATGTTGTGTAAGTGAAGTACTTCTGTTAGTGTGTGTGAAGAGACAGAGAGAGTAATGTGTTAAAGAGAGAGATAACTGAAATTTTTTACTCGGTATATGTGTATATGTATGTATGCATGTATGTGTGTGTGTGTATGTATCTATGTATGTGTGTGTATGTATGTGTGTGTATGTATGTGTGTGTATGTATATGTGTGTGTGTATGTATGGCCGATTCAGTGTTTACATTATTGCGAGTTAAAACGAAAGATTACCAAAAAAATTTTGTCTATATCTTTGATCACTGTCATTATTCCATTGAGTCAACCTCATTATTTTCTACATAGCAAAGGTAATCTTTCGTTTTAACTCGAAATAATGTAAACACTGAATCGGCCATACATACATACACACACACACATACATACACACACATACGAAAGAATGCCAAAGATAAAAAGTTACAGAAATAAAAGTTACACGAATAAAGTAAGGAATAAAAATCACAAAAAATATACGAAAATTCCCAAATCCAAGTTAGTTATATAATATATAAGTTTAATATATAAGTTAGTTAATAATATATTAAAAAAATGTGAATAGAAACTGAAGAAATACGGGTGTTTACATTTCACGTATGTTAAATACGTCAGCAAAATAGCCGTTTACGTCTATTGAGACGGAGTAAATAATATGAAGCCGAAAGACCGAATACCATTGGTTAAAATTCTAATTATTAAACAACGTTAAACTTTGAAATTACAATTCCGTTTTCATTCTGGTTTACAATATGTTTTCTTTTGACACATTCTACCAGTATACGAAGTTTCAAATTGTTTGGTTAAGTAGGAAAAATCTGAAAAAAACAGGCCTTGGAAATGAAAAGATCCTGTGTTTTTACTCTGGATGAATCGACGTAAGCTTAAATAATCAACATCACATGATCAAATCCTGTCCAAGGATTGGGTGACAATAAACAATAGTTTGTGTCGAGACAACTGGGGTTGTCTCATTGTCTCACTACACAACACCATCAGCAGCTGTATTCTATCATAGCCTCAGACTGACCAATGCTTTGTGAGAGAATTTAGTTGTGCACGTGCGCTTGTTTCTGTCCCCTGTCCCCGAAACACACACACACACATGTCACTACTTCACAACCTGTGTCGGTTTGTTTATGTTCCATATCTTAGCAATTCGGCAGAAGAAAACCGATAGTAAAAGTACCAGGCTTAAAAATATCAAGCACTGGGACCTATCCGTTCGAGTAAACCCTTAAAGGCAGTGCCCCAACATGACCGCACTCCAATTGCTGAAAGAGGTAAAAACAAAAAATGAGATCTCTGTTTTTCATTCATATTTTAGTCTCATTTTAAATTCAGCTCCTTTTTTCTGCGCTGGTTTACATTTAAAGTAACTGTACACACGCGAGGTGAATAGCATTAGGCATCTAAGACTTTTTTTTTAATAATAGAAGAAAATCGTGACGCAACGAGAGAGAAAGATAGCGGAAGGGAATGAGAGGGAGAGGGAGAGCAATGAAGTTAATTTAGCGTAGCTGTGTGATAAGTTTGCTTCCAAATCGCATAGTTCCGGGTTCAGTCCTACTGCGTGGCACCTTCGGCAAGTGTCATCTACTACAGCCTAAGGCTGACCAAGACCTTGTGAGTGGATTTGGTAGACGCAAACTGAAAGAAGCTTGTCGTACACACAGACACACATACACACGCGCGCGCGCATGCATATATATAATATGTGGATTTGGTAGACGGAAACTGAAAGAAGCTGGTCGTATATATACATACATATATATATATATATATATATATATATATATATATATATATATATAAAATGAGATAGGGGTTGAAAATTCAACCCACCATGGGATAACATATATCCAATATACTGCTAGAGAGGTACCCAACAAGACTAATACATAAATGTTAAAAATTGCCATGCAATTAATTCATCAAAGTATTGATTGGGTATCATCTGATGGTTGATGTTTGATTGATTTAAGTATGTTTCTCCATTTTCTAATTTTGTAGTTATATATATATATATATATATATATATATATATATACAGTATATATATATATGTATGTATGTATGTGTGTTTGTGTTTGTCCCTCACCATCGCTTGACAACCGATGCTGGTTTGTTTACGTCCCCGTAACTTAGCGGTTCGGGAAAATTGACTAATAGAATAAGTACTAGCCTTACAAAGAATAAGTCCTGGGGTCGATTAGTTCGACTAAAAGCGGTGCTCCAGTATGGCCACAGTCAACTGAAACCAGTAAACGAATAAAAGTATACATGCATGTGTATGTGTGAGTGTATGTGTGTGTGTGTGCGTGTGTGTGTGTATGTGTGACTGTGTGAGTATATATTTGTGTTTGTTTGTTCCCCACCACCGCTTGGCATCCAGTGCGAGCCTTAACGAGTTGGCAAAAAGAGACCGGTAGATAAGTACCAGACTTTTAAGATAAGTGCTTGGGTTGATTTGTTTGACTAAACGCTTCGATGCGGTGCTCCAGCATGATCTTCCTCCAATAACTGAAACAACTAAACTGTAAGAAAAAAAGTCATAGAAAAAAAAAGTTTTAAAAATTCAAGGGACATAACTTTAATCAATTAATAAGAGTTCACTCCCTTAACCAAAATGGTATTATTTATATTATATATTTTATATATACTTTTTATATTGAACACGAAGCCGAAAATTTCAGTGAAGGTCGTAACCAGGGATTCTCATCCATTTTTTAATATATAGACACTTGGATTACTATTTTATTCTGTGGACCTCCATAACCATTCGATATTTAAAAATTTGTTTTATAGAAACTTCTTCGAATTTCCTATTTTGTTTTTTACACATTAACTTGTGTAGGTGAAACTATGCAAAAATTTTTTCCGGTGCCCTTAAAATACTATTGTGAATTCCCAATTTACTATTTTATTACGTGGACCGCCAAAACTCTTATATGCACCCCGATTGAGAACCACTGGCGTAAACAGTCGATTAGCGAAGTAAATTACTTGAACAAATATTCCAATTGAAGTGATATACTTGACTGATGGCAAATTAACAGAGCCGTTAGCGCGTGGGACGGAGCATTTTATAGTATTCATTCAGGATCTCTGTTATCTAAATACTAATCCTTCCTCTCTCTCTCTCTCTCTCTCTCTCTCTCTCTCTCTCTCTCACACACACACACATACACACACGCACACTCTCTCTCTCTCTCTCTCTCTCTCTTCTCTCTCTCTCTCTCTCTATCTATCTCTCTCTCTCTCCCACCATATCTCATCCTCTCTCTTGTCTCACTCCTTCTTTCTGTATCTCACTCTCCTTCTCTTTCTAGTTTATCTGTCTCTGTATTTTCTCTTCCTCTATTCTCTCTCTTTCGCTTTCTAATTTCTCTCTTTCTCACTGTCTCTCCCCACTCTCTCTATTCTCTTTGTTTATCTCTGTTTCTTTCACTCCCTTCCGCTCTGACTTTCTCTCCCCACTTCCTACTGTCATTCTCTCCTATCGTCTTTCTCTCCGACTGTCTCTCTTTCTCTGTCTCCTACTATCTCCAACTCTCTCTCTCACTCTCCTACTCGCTCGCTCTCCCACTCTCTCAATCTCTCTCTCTCCTTTCCTTTCTCTCCCTGTTATGTGAAGTGTCGTCGGTACTCAAAGCATCCCCTTCTTGAGAGATGAAGATGATTTGGACATAACGCCAGCTGCGAGACATAAAGAAGAGGAAGGCCAAATTGGCCATCCTCTTCTTTAAGCGTAACATTTCTTCCACTTCAGCAAATACGTATATAACAGAAAAAAAATGGGGCCACCCCTTGCAGTTCTCCCACCTCATACGCTACGACAATGCAAAAGGTTAACAACCTCTTCTCCAAAGATGACTTGGTTTACAATATTGCAGGGAACAGAAATTTGGAAAAAGAGAGGGAGAGTGTGTCAGAGAGAAAGAGAGAGAGAGAGAGAGAGAGAGAAGAAAGAGATTTGTGTATGTGTGTGAGTGTGTGTGTGTGTGTGTGTGTGTGTGTGTGTGTGTGTGGTGTGTGTGTGTGTGTGTACTTCATCCTTGGCTCAAAATATCAACCCGTTTTTCTCGCCACCGCCAAGATTGTCTCGCCACCAACTCCATTACTGACCAATGCTTCGTTTGCAGTTTCTTCCCAATTGGTTGTCCTGGAAGTTTCGACCTTCATCCATTTATGTTTGCCTTTCTCAGTACGTAACCTATTCTGTTTTGCTTTGACTTGCAAACGTCTTCGAGAATATCTCAGGAGTTTCTCTGCTTCTATATCTACGGCGTCGTTCCAGTGTCTATAAAATGTACTAGGAAATAATGGTTGCTGTTGCATCTTGCTAAAAGGAGAGGCACTCTCCTGGCAAGAACCTATTCTTGCATTTTATTATGGTAAATGGTTTGAATAGTGCATTATTTGGGCTAGCTCATTTTTATCGATAATTTTTCTTTTTGTGAACAGATCGACTACAGAATCTCAATCTCTCTCTCTCTCTCTCTCTCTCTCTCTCTCTCTCTCTCTCTATCTCTCTCTTTGTATATATATATATATATATATATATATATATTCATTCTCTCTGTGTTCCTTTCTGTTGAAGAGCGTAGGCTTGAAACGTAAAAGACTTTCTCACTTCCTGAGCGTTAAACTAATACATCTGTTTGTTGTTTGTACACATGTCTACGTCTTTTGTTTTTCTGTAAATGTCAACTATATTTATATATATATATATATATATATTATATATATATATATTCATTCTCTCTGTGTTCCTTTCTGTTGAAGAGCGTAGGCTTGAAACGTAAAAGACTTTCTCACTTCCTGAGCGTTAAACTAATACATCTGTTTGTTGTTTGTACACATGTCTACGTCTTTTGTTTTTCTGTAAATGTCAACTATATTTATATATATATATATATATATATATATATATATATATATATATAAAGTTCAGTTATTGAACTGGGGTCATGCTGGGTCACCGCCTAAAAGGTTGAGTTGTACAGATTGACCTCAGAACTTTTGTTCTAAGCCTGATACTTATTGTATTGGTGTCTTTTTGCCGAACCTCTAATTGACGGGGACGTAAGCACACCGATACCGGTTGTCAGGTAATGGTGTAGGACCACAAACATAGAAAAACACACACACATATACGGCGGGCTTCTTTCAGTTTCCAGCAACCAAATCCACTGAAAGCCTTTGTTGGCGCGAAGCTATAGTAGACACTTGCTCATGGTGTTAGGCTGTAAAACTGAACCCGAAACCATGTGGATGGAAAGCAAACTTCTTACTACATACCCATGACTGTGCAACACACTAACTCCCGCGCCTGTACTCAATCCAAAACATTGATGGTTCAATTCCATACGGTAAGACCATTGTCAGTAAAAGAGACGGCGGTTTCAGTGACATGTTTTTTTCTCTTTAAGTTATAGCACAATAGTCTTACGAAACGCTTTCTCAAGAGGAATTCAGTGCTATTATGACTTTCTACAGTATATTCACATGAAGTAAGATATCTAGAATATTATTCTTGAACTAATACTGCTTCCGTTACTGATAATGCATTTTTTACCTGGCCTGCCGGCTATTTGCAACACCAGTGATTTGTGAATCACTGTTTTTCTTTAAAAGTAGAGACGAAACTTGTCTATACATGTGATTAATAATGAATACTTGCTACTGGTGTGCAAAATGAATACTTACAACTGATAATGTGCAAAGATGCAGAAATCTGCTGCTGGACGCTTCTTGTTTGCTACTGATACTCTTTGGTACTTTTTAACGCTATGCGTTGTATACGAGAAGCATTCTTAAGACGATTTTCTAGTATTGTAATATGTCTACGTAAAGTAAGATATACAGGCTAATACTGCTTCCACCAAGTGCTTCCTTGCAAAAGCACCTGAAAATATATTATCAGAACTTCTTATAAAAACCGAATATGTTACATATGGAATTAAAACTTTAGCTTTTGAATTTTCACTTTTTGGTTATATGCTGAAAAAAAATGAGGATTAAAGAGCGTTAGATTATCTCGATTCTAATGATCTTATCAAAATTATTGCTTAAAATTGTAACTGAAAACCAGAGTTTTAAAAAAACGACAAAAACTGTTGCTAGATAAAATGAAAAACGAAATAGAAATACTGAAACTTAGATTAGGTGAAAGCGAAAAGAAATACAGAAGCGTTGAGGAGAGAATAAAAACTTCAGTTTGAAAAAGGAAAATACATATGGAATTTACTAGATCAGGTTTATAAATTATGATGGCGGCATACCTGCACAAGTGCGCCATCATTGAATTTGTTTCCTCCTGACTTTCAGAAGAATTGGTACTTTTTGATGAAGTGTTCTAGATATACCTTTCAGATGGTGTAGGCGGCGAGCTGGGAAAGGCGACGAGCTGGGAAAGGCGGCGAGCTTGGAAAGGCGGCGAGCTGGGAAAGGCGGCGAGCTGGGAAAGGCGGCGAGCTGGGAAAGGCGACGAACTGGGAAAGGCGACGAGCTGGAAAAGGCGACGAGCTGGGAAAGGCGACGAGCTGGGAAAGGAAACGAGCTGGGAAAGGCGACGAGCTGGGAAAGGCGACGAGCTGGGAAAGGCGACGAGCTGGGAAAGGCAACGAGCTGGGAAAGGCGACGAGCTGGGAAAGGCGACGAGCTGGGAAAGGTGGCGAGCTGGCAGAAACGTTAGCTCGCCGGGCGAAATGCTTACCGGTATTTCGTCTGCCGCTCAGTTCTGAGTTCAAATTCCGCCGAGGTCGACTTTGCTTTTCATCCTTTCGGATGTTACATCGACCCCAGTTACGCACTGGAGTCGTTGTAATTGACTTAATCCCTTTGTCTGTCCTTGTTTGTCCCTTCTATGTTTAGCCCCTTGTGGGCAATAAAGAAATAAGATGGTGTAGATTCCAACTATATTGGAATTTGTTGTGAAAGAAATATTTTCGGGCGGTGGTGGGGGAAGGAGATTGTTAATCCACTTGAGTCGGCTTCGTTTGCTCATAACTTTCAGAAAATGGGCAATTTTCTTTTTTTACTGAATTTTTCTATACTCCTCAGATGGTGTAGGTTATGATTATATCGGAATTTAACGAGAGGGAAAAAGTAAAGATGGGTGCGCTCACATATATGTTGACACACCACACGTCTTGTAGGCCATCGAATAAGGTGTTTTGTTTTTGTTTCATTATATAGTTGGTTATGGGCGTGGTCTGTATAAAACTTGTTATAACAACTACTGCACAGTTTCGTTTACTTTTCTGTAGTTTATTGTGAATATGTGGATGCGTGACCCATAGTCACAAACATTGGAAAAGAGTACGATCGCGAATGCAAGCAGCTGAAATGGGATGCCTCTATAGGATTTCTGGAATAGCATTAGTCGACTGGGTGCGTAGCTCGGAAAGTGTCTCCATGTTGAACAGCTGCTTGTCAGCATTGAAAAGTCACGGCTCTGGTATCACGGACATGTGACTAGAATGTTGCAAGAAAGAATCGCAAGGCGGATTCTTCAAGCCACGTCAAGTGACAGGAGACCTAGAGATAGATAATGTCACATAACAGTGACATGGCAGATATAATGCATTTTTTGCACACTGTTGTTGTTTCTTCCTGTTGGTCACATGTAGCAGCAGTGATGCTCTTCGTGGGTTTGTGCACTGAGCAGTCCTGGCATCGCATTTGGCCAACAAACGAAGTGGTTTGTGCATCGTTATGCTTTCTTAATCTTTTTATGTATACATAATGTGTGCTTTTTCAAGTAAGGGTGGGTGAATGTATACTCTTAGGCGCACGCATTTGGGTGTTCGGGCGCACATGAGTAGGTATGAACAGGCGCGCTTACGCGAATACTATGAACTGTTTACCCCTTACTTAAACGTCATTCGAATAGCTCTTTTGTCTTAATAACGGTCAATTACACAGTATTTTCCCTTTGTATAACGGTCATTTTTCATAGCATTTTTCCGATGAAGAGATGCGGCGTGAATTTCCACCTCGGCATCCGAAACTCGGAGTTTTATCATGTCTACAGAATATTGTCACATATTACATTTACTATATATTTGTGTATATATATAATATAGATATATATATATAATATAATATATTATGTGTGTGTGTGTGTGTGTGTGTGTGTGTGTATGTGTATACATATTTTATATATATATGTACATATATATATACGAATATATATAAATATAGGTTTAGTTCTAAACCCCTTAGAACTAATCACTATGAATTCCCATAGTGCTCTGCTATATTCACTTCCTCTAATCGCCATTTTGAACGATATATTGGTCCTATCACAAATGGATATGTATCTTTATTTTTTAGTTTAATTACAGACCTCTTCATTCTGATTTATAATTTTTATATTTTATATTTGACATTCTAAGTTTGATATATTTATTTAAAATTTATAATTTATAATTTTACTCTCTTATTCTGAATGTTTATTTTTAATCTTAATATCAATTTAACACTTAATTTTTATATTATTTAAAATAGATGAACATTATTTTGAAAAATTGAACCTGAAGATGTGTTGGTAGAATTCCCCCACCACCGCCCGAAAATATTTCTTTCACAACAAATTCCGCCGAGGTCGACTTTGCTTTTCATCCTTTCGGATGTTACATCGACCCCAGTTACGCACTGGAGTCGTTGTAATTGACTTAATCCCTTTGTCTGTCCTTGTTTGTCCCTTCTATGTTTAGCCCCTTGTGGGCAATAAAGAAATAAGATGGTGTAGATTCCAACTATATTGGAATTTGTTGTGAAAGAAATATTTTCGGGCGGTGGTGGGGGAAGGAGATTGTTTATCCACTTGAGTCGGCTTCGTTTGCTCATAACTTTCAGAAAATGGGCAATTTTCTTTTTTTTACTGAATTTTTCTATACTCCTCAGATGGTGTAGGTTATGATTATATCGGAATTTAACGAGAGGAAAAAGTAAAGATGGGTGCGCTCACATATGTTGACACACCACACACGTCTTGTAGGCCATCGAATAAGGTGTTTTGTTTTTGTTTCATTATATAGTTGGTTATGGGCGTGGTCTGTATAAAACTTGTTATAACAACTACTGCACAGTTTCGTTTACTTTTCTGTAGTTTATTGTGAATATGTGGATGCGTGACCCATAGTCACAAACATTGGAAAAGAGTACGATCGCGAATGCAAGCAGCTGAAATGGGATGCCTCTATAGGATTTCTGGAATAGCATTAGTCGACTGGGTGCGTAGCTCGGAAAGTGTCTCCATGTTGAACAGCTGCTTGTCAGCATTGAAAAGTCACGGCTCTGGTATCACGGACATGTGACTAGAATGTTGCAAGAAAGAATCGCAAGGCGGATTCTTCAAGCCACGTCAAGTGACAGGAGACCTAGAGATAGACCAAGACCAAGATGGATGGATAATATATCATCAATAGTCCAAATTGGTCAAGCTTGGTAATCCAGCCGGAGAGTTTAATGGCAGTAGCTTCTGACAGGTCCCTATGGACTCTACCTCAACGACAGGTCCATTAGGACTCTACGTCAACGATCCTCCCAGAAATAGAAAATGGACAGCTGTATGGATGGCGTATGCATGGATAGACAGATGCATGTATGGATGGTCAAAGAAAATGGACAGAGGTATGGATGGCAGGTGGGGAACATGGGTGGATAATGATTAGGGTCCAGCTAACTGACATAATGTCACATAACAGTGACATGGCAGATATAATGCATTTTTTGCACACTGTTGTTGTTTCTTCCTGTTGGTCACATGTAGCAGCAGTGATTGCTCTTCGTGGGTTTGTGCACTGAGCAGTCACTGGCATCGCATTTGGCCAACAAACGAAGTAGGTTTGTGCATCGTTATGCTTTCTTAATCTTTTTATGTATACATAATGTGTACTTTTTCAAGTAAGGGTGGGTGAATGTATACTCTTAGGCGCACGCATGTGGGTGTTCGGGCGCACATGAGTAGGTATGAACAGGCGCGCTTACGCGAATACTATGAACTGTTTACCCCTTACTTAACGGTCATTCGAATAGCTCTTTTGTCTTAATAACGGTCAATTACACAGTAATTTCCCTTTGTATAACGGTCATTTTTCATAGCATTTTTCCGATGAAGAGATGGCGGCGTGAATTTCCACCTCGGCATCCGAAACTCGGAGTTTTATCATGTCTACAGAATAATTGTCACATATTACATTTACAGATATATTTGTGTGTATATATATATATATATATATATATATATATATATATATATATATGTGTGTGTGTGTGTGTGTGTGTGTGTGTATGTGTATACATATATGTATATATATATATGTACATATATATATACGAATATATATAAATATAGGTGATTAGTTCTAAACCCCTTAGAACTAATCACCTATGAATTCCCATAGTGCTCTGCTATATTCACTTCCTCTAATCGCCATTTTGAACGATATATTGGTCCTATCACAAATGGATATGTATCTTTATTTTTTAGTTTAATTACAGACCTCTTCATTCTGATTTATAATTTTATATTTTATATTTGACATTCTAAGTTTGATATATGTATTTAAAATTTATAATTTATAATTTTTACTTCTTAATTCTGTAATGTTTATTTTTAATCTTTAATATCAATTTAACACTTAATTTTTATGATTATTTAAAATAGATGAACATTATTTTGAAAAATTGAACCTGAAGATGTGTTGGTAGAATTATAAATCTGATAATTACATATATTCTGATCTTCAAATACAGAAACACGTGTAGTTCCTTTCTAATTATAATTTTAACTCAAGTAAGGGCTAATTAAGGTACTATATTTTATACCCTGCTATTGTACAGGTTTTATCCTCAAGTATTATTTCTTGATTTTTTTTTATTTTATCTAGTTTCAGCTCACGAGCTGTGGCCATGCTGGGGTGCATATAAATACAAGTTTTCCATCGTAAATACTCGTCATGTTCTTTTTGCATTATCTGAAATGGAATACCCACAAATCTATTGATTGAAATCTCAATAACTGAACTTTTGTTAATTTTCTATTATATATTTTGTATATTTGTATATAAAAATGTATAAATATATTATAATCATGACCCCACTGCACGATATGCTGATGTGGAATACACGGTATATATATTTCCATATTAAAATGCATGTTTTGCTAAAGGGATGTACCTGATCGATTTGGAAACTCTTATATTAACATTATTCCAATATATATAAGGCGCCTTATAAATCCGGGGTAAATTGGAAATTTACCCCCACCCATACCTAGTATTGAACTGCAATATTGTCATGCAATTATAAGCTTTTGGTTAAAAAGTACGTAGGTACATATCCTGTAGTATATTGTATATTTAATATCCCTTAGATGGTTTCTTAACTTCTAACTCATAGAGACATATATTAGGTTGGAAACTAAGTTCCCGCTCGTTTTTTTTTTTAATTTTTAAAAGGTTTAATTAAAAAAATAACAACTATTTAATCAATAACGTATTCACACTTGTTGTTTACAACTTCTTCCCAACGTTCAACACGATTTTCAATACCTCGTTGGTAGAAATCACCCGATTT
>NC_043001.1:81390867-81460867 GCF_006345805.1 Octopus sinensis | reverse complement strand
CACCACCACCACCTTCACCACTACTGCTGCCACCGCCATCACCAACACCACCACCACCACTTCCACCACCACCATCACCACCACCACCACTACAACCACCACTGCTACCACCGCAACTACATATCACCACAAGCAGCCCCACTGACACCACTTGTTCTAGTACCACTACTACCTCTGCTACTCCTGTTCCCAAATCACCTCCACCACCTCAACAACTACAGCTACACAACAAACAACACCACCAAAGTGACAATCATTGCCATTAATTCTTGTTAAGGAATTAACAAAAACAACAAGATTAAAAAGAAATAAGAAAAAAAATCTAGAAAAGATCCGTGAAAGCTGACATCTGTTGTGGATCTCTCAATCAAACAGCAACCAGCCTTCCTCTCTGCTCCCACTGCTTCCCCCTTATCCCTCTTGTTCCATTACTTCACAGTCAGATCTATAAATACCCACCTGCCCATCCTGCATTTGCCTTACCTCCCAGCCAAATTATTTTCAAAATCCAAACCCCTCTCCTTCCTCATTATCATCACAATCAGATTTTTAAATCTAACATCCTTCCTCTTCATTAGCTCACAGTCAGATATCTCAATTTAACACCCTCCCCCCAGTGTTCATTACTTCACAGCCAGATACCTCAATCTATCACACTCCCTCCTCTCTGCTACACACACAAACACAAACACAAACGCACGCACACACACACACTCAGATCCAGATTTAATCCAAAGTTTTACATTCAATGTATAATTAACACTTAGCAGCTCTATAACATTTTCATTTTAAATTCTGACAGTTTTTCTATTACCATGGATGGCAAAGAATGCGGATTGCAAAATCAACAGAACAACAAACAAAATGCCTTGTGGTGCTTTAGTTACAACCTGGAATCGACATTGCCTTTCTTCATGCTTCTAGGGTTCATAGGACTGTTCGTGCCTGTTTTGGCATCACAGACACTATCTGGCCCTCAGGTGCTTTTCACAATATCCAATCTGTTGTAAACATGGAAGACAGGCCTTCATCATCATCATCTAACATTGACTTTTCAATATTTCTATGGATTAAGGTAGTAAGCTGACAGAAATATTAGCACGCCAGGTGAAATACTTAGCAGTATTTCATCTGTCTTCGAGTTCTGAGTTCAAATTCCGCTGAGGCCAGCTTTGCCTTTCATCCTTTCAGGGTCAATAAATTAAGTACCATTTGCATACTGGGGTCGACCTAATCGACTGGCTCCCTCCCCAAAAATTTCAGGCCTTGTGCCTAGAGTAGAAAAGAATATTTCTGTGGATGAGACAGAGTTTATATGAGGGAGGTTTTCTATGGCTGGATATTTTCCTTGTTGCCAACCCTCACTTGTTTCCAAGCAAGGTAATATTTCCCCATGGCCAGACATGTTCTTGCAGAATACTGGAAATGAAAAGCACTGCTTGTATGACAGTGATGCTTATTTACAATTACAGTAGTCACTTGCCATATTGTGGTTCACTTATCGCGCCCTCAGTACATCACAGATTTTTCTGGCTAATATATGTAAATTCATATCGTGGTCTCCTCACTATACTGCAGGTTTCTGGAGCTGATAAGAATTTAGATTTTTTTACATTTTTATTATTTCTGTGGTTAAAACAAGCATTTTCACGCCTAGAAAATTAATAGATTAATAAATAAAAATACAGTTCAGTATTGCACTGTATAGCATTTTCTTTTACTTGTTTCAGTCATTTTGACTGTGGTCATGCTGGAGCACCACCTTTAGTCGAGCAAATCGACTAGTACTTATTCTATTGTTCTCTTTTGCCGAACCGCTAAGTTACATGGATGTAAACACACCAGCATTGGTTGTCAAGCGATGTTGCGGGGACAAACACAGACACATATACACACACACACACGCACACATGTATATATATATACATATATACAACAGGCTTCTTTCAGTTTCCGTCTACCAAATCCACTCACAAGGCTTTGGTCGGCCCAAGGCTATAGTAGAAGTCACTTGCCCAAGGTGCCACACAGTAGGACTGAACCCATAACCATGTGGTTCGTAAGCAAGCTACTTACCACACAGCCACTCCTACGCCTATTAATTAAGATATATTAAAAGAAAATATGTACCGTAGAGACAAGTAAGCAAAGAATCGCACATACTGTATGGTAAATGAAACTTGGGAAGTGAGTGTGTGGTGCTGTTTTGCATTTATAATAAAATAAATATATACAAATAAAAATAATAAAAAAATATACTGTACAGTAATGTTTCTACTTTGTGGATTTTCACCTACTGCAGGGGATTTTGGAATGTAGCACCTGCGATAGCTGAGGGATTACTGTATCATGTATTATCAAAGCAAAGAGACATAAATGTATGCACCATACATAAATATACCCGCCTCACACACACACAGGGTAAATGGGTAAAGGCCCCTTCCAATCATGAATGACTATGGGATTGCACCTAGAAAGTTACCCTCCAAGACACAAGTTTGAGCAAGGTTGTTTATGGAAGAACAGCAGTTGCTCATGCATGCCACTCACCTCTCCATGCCACCAATGTTATCCAAGGGAAAGGCAAAGGCTGATACAATTTGACACCAGTGACATTGCAAATCATTTCTACAGCTGACTGAACTGGAGCAATGTGAAATAAAGTGTTTTTCTCAAGAACACAACTCACAGTCCGGTCCAGGAATTGAACTCACCATGTCATGACTGTGAGCCCAACACTCTAATCACTGAGCCATGTGCCTTCACACACACACACACGTGTATGTGTGATATACATACATACATACATGCATGCACACACATAATGGGTTTATTTGAGTTTCCATCTACCAAATCCATTTCGTCTTTGATCTGCCCAGAGCTGTTGTATGAGAAGACACTAGCCCAAGGTGCCAAACAGTGAGACTGAACCTGGAACCATGTGATTGAGAAGCAAACTTCTTACCACATCGACATACCTACATCTACAGTCATGCCTGCACCTAATCATTCCAGCACCTTGTGTTTGAGAACAACTCCCTCCTTTCCCATCCACTAGCAACAGGAACCCCTAAAAAAGGGTCAGTGAGTTGTCTTTTCAGTTTTAATTAACCCATTATAATAAAGTACCAGTAAAATACTGTGGTCCATATGATAGACTATACACCTTGCCAACACTTGTGGCCCTCTATTTATCTTTGTCTTTCATCTTTTACTTGTTTTCCTCATTAGACTGTGACTATGTTGGGGCACCACCTTAAAGGGTTTAATCAAATGAATCCACCACAGTACAGTAGTCTCTTTTGTTACACTGCTAAGCTACAGGGATGTAAACAAACCATCAACAGTTTTCAAGCAGGGATGTTGGGGTGGGGGACAAGCACAAAGTCATACATGTATGCATGTGTATGTATGTATGTGTAGTTCCAGGTTCAGTCCCAATGTATGGAATCTTGGGCAAGTGTCTCCTACTATATAACCCCAGGTTGGTCAAAACCTTGAGTGGATTTGGCAGACAGAAACTGAAAGAGGTCCATCATGTACGTGTGTGTATGTGTGTGTGTGCATATACACCCTGCCACAATCTGCATATATATCTGTGTGTGCATGTCATTGTGGTTATCCTCCACCACCATTTGACAACCAGTGTTAGTTTGTATACTTCCTCATAGCTTAATGTAAGTACTGGAATCAATTCACTCAATTAAAACCCATCCAGCACAGCCACAATCAAATGCCCGAAGCAAGTAAAAGTTAAAAGACAAGAAATAAAGATACATACTAAATTATACATGGCAGACATCCACAAAGTTTCTATCTACCAAATTCACTCACAAGGCATCCAGTGCCGAACTAGAAAACATTTGCCCAAGGTACCATGCAGTGGAACTAAACCCAAAGCCATGTGGTTGGAAAGTGAGTTTCTTAACTATGCGATAATTATTATTATTATTATTGAGTGAGAGAGCAGTGTATGCCATCAAAGTGACACTGGGGTAAAAATATACAAAGCCCAGTATACCCATCATGACTACCCGTCTGATAAGGGTACACTAGACACATGCATCACAACCCTGTGGTGTGTGACATGGTGATCTTATATCAAGACAAACAGCACATGACCTTGCTGGTGGGGCCCAGTTAGAATTTTCTTCTGGTTGAGTAGCCCATCTCGCTCAAAAGGCCCCTGAATAAGGGTTGTTTAAGGATGTTGAACAAACCACCCATGTTTCCAAAGGTGAATTATCCAAAGCTCTAAGAATTCCTTTCAACACACAGCTATGATGCTCCCCCACTACTTCTGCTCATGATCAGAGATGCACATATCGTCAGCCACTAAGGGACATGCTCAACTGGTTAAGGTCAAACAACTGACAAGCAAATCTGTGGGTATTGAGCAGAATATTTGCTTTAGCCCATCTTTTATACCAATTATTATTATTATTTTTATTGAGTGAGAGAGCTGTGCATGCCATCAAAGTAATGCTGGGGTAAAATATATATGAAGCTCAGTGTGCTCATCATGAGTTCGTGTGTTGAAGCATATTCTGTTGTGTCTGGGGAGAGTCATTTTCGGATCTTTTCCTTTTGAACGGCAGATGTCAACACAATTTCTAGTTAACTAAACACTTTTAAACTTCGTATACTGGTAGAATGTGTTTATAAAACATCATTTTCTCTTGGTTTTATTGAGAAAATTCTATAGTTTGTAAGATATTTCGTCTGAAAATCCGAGCATTTTGGCAATTTTAACCAATCGATTACCTCCATTCAACTAAAATCATTTGCTGCATCTAAAACTGAGACAACATCCTGTAACTAACCCTAAACCTCTCCCCTAACCCTAATTTTTTTTCTTAATTGTTGAATTAATTTAATTCCATTGCATTAGTTTTTTTTACATGCGTAATAATTAAATTAATTTAACAATTAAGAAAAAAAAATTTAGGGTTAGGGTTAGGGGGGGAGGTTTAGGTTAGTTACAGGATGTTGTCTCAGTTTTAGATGCAGCAAATGATTTTAGCTCAAAAGAGAGCATAGGATTGGTTAAAATTCGAAAAATTAAACTACGTTAAACAAACAAATTACAATTTTCTCAAGAAAGCCAAGAGAAAAAAATGTTTTATTTTGATACATTCTACCAGTATACGAAGTTTTAAAGTGTTTAGTTAACTAGAAATTGTCTGCCGTTCAAAAGGAAAAGATCCTCATTTTCTTTTTGTGTCTTATATTGTAACACTCTCACTGGTAAAATTTCCACTTATTTCTTATTTTTATTTTTATGAACCTGCTTGTGCACTCACTGTTCGATGGAAATTTCAGCCACATTATGATCAGTGACTTACTGTATTATAGGGCTCCTACTGTTACCTGCAATGCATGCAAAATATCTCGATTGAATTATCTAAGACATTATGCTGCAATAAGCTTCAAGAAATGTTATGTAGAAGTTTGTGTTCATGTGTAGCACACATTTTGAATACATAGTGGGTGTTTTTATCTTTTGATCAATTCCTCATTGTCCTGATTGATTAAAATAGAAGTGTGTAATACTAATTGGTATTTGAGTTTCAACGTGGCATCAGTTACACATTTCTAGGCGGAAATGTTGCATCAGTTATGTGTACTTGTTGTGTCAATTACCTTTTACCAAAGGCAATATAGCATGTATTAAAAACAATGGTGTTGGATATGAAAGCATGTGTAACATTCATAGCACTTCAGGTTTCTTTTGCTATAAAAATTGTTTGCACATATAAATCTTCTGCACAGGGTTTCCAGCAAAAGTACCACCAAGTCAGGAATCATGTCTTTTTTCCATTGTGTCAGCTATGCAAGTATTTATCTTGTATATTAAAAGGCAAGTTGTGTGTGTGATATATAAACTACTTCTACTCCTACAATTTTCAACCAAATTTCACCAAATTTGACATGTGTGCTTTCTTTGACTTAGGACACTTTTTCTTATAATTTTTACCTCGAAATTCCATGCCCCCAACATAAATAGACTACTCTCAATTGACCTAGGATTTGAACCCACCACATCTATGCAATGGTACGCATTTGATCTTATATATTAAAAGGCAAGCTGTCTGTGTTTGTGTGTTGTGTGAACCACTTCTACTCCTACAATTTTCAACCGAATTTCACTAAATTTGACGTGTATGTTCTCTTTGATTTAAGATGCTTTTTCTTATAATTTTTACCTCGAAATTCCATGCCCCCAACATAAATAGACTACTCTCAATTCACTTAAGATTTGAACCCACCACGACTATGCAACAGTACGTGTTTGATCTTATATATTAAAAGGCTAGTTGTCTCTCTGTGTGTGTGTGTGTGTGTGTTGTATGAACAACTTCTACTCCTACAATTTTCAACCAAATTTCACCAAATTTGACATGTGTGCCCTCTTTGACTTAGGACAAATAAATCTGCCAAGGACGCTGCAAGGAGGAACTCTCTCAATGCACTTAGGATGGCTTCAGCATGAAGATGGGAAAGTGAAGACCAGTGTTGTGATCAGTTAGCACATATTGCTGCACAATGAGCTGTCCAGAGCAACGAGCAACGTTCAACATGCTGAACAAGAGATGCTTCCTCAACAGCTACTGCATAAACTGCAGAGACTGCAGCACAACATGCAGATTGACTTACAAGAGATGCTGCAGCAACTGCTGTTGTGCACACTACAGAAACTACAGGGGAAAGACAACAACAGATGTTGCTCTATGTGAGGAAAGGCAAACAATTAATCAAGGCAGGGTAAGGTCATTTGATTTTCATTTAATTCAATCTAAAAATTTAGCAACATCATGAATGGTAAAAATAGTCTCTGACAGCTGTTTTTGGTGGCACACCTATTTCAGCACTCAGAACGCATGGCTGTAAATTTGAGTCATCTTGATCTAAACTCCTCATATCTTCTATTTCTATGTATATAGAACCTCACTTTACAATCACCAATGATTGTTGCAGGCCTGTATGTTCATTACTTGAGACACAGATTGTCACCGGAGATATTTTATGTTTGAAAAATTGTTCATAAACTGATTTGTTCAAGAAGGTTCCACTGCACATACATACATACATACATACATACATATATATGTATATATATGAGATGCAGCACAGATTTTTGTCAGTGAACAGGTCGCGGTCTTAAAGCGATGAAAATATTTTGACAAATTAAACTTAAATGTTGAAGTGAATTGAACGGCTTTTGTGTGTTTCTTAAATGGCTTACAAACACCTTCCATGCTGCAATTGTTTTCGTTTCAGCACACGATCTCAGATCAAATCACTTGCTATGCAAGTACATCTCTCTATATATATATAGTAATAAAGTAATAATTCTAATAATCCTTGGATAGAATTTATAAATATTTTAATGCATTGCTATGCACATTTCCACAAATCACATATTTCTTAACATCATAGTCCTGGGATGATTGCAGTGTAGTCCGTGGTATCCATGGACATCAGGTCGATCATTTTCATGCATTCATTTCTTCAGAGGATATGGCATTAATTGATGTTGTACTGTGGGACATTTGTCAATTTTGATCAATGAGAAGGTTGGTCGGAGTATGTAGGCATTTCTGTGTGGATGCATATTCAGCACATTCCTCATAAATGAACTTAAAGGATATGTATATACTCTTTTACTTGTTTCAGTCATTTGACTGCGGCCATGCTGGAGCACCACCTTTAATCGAGCAACTTGACCCCGGAACTTATTCTTTTGTAAGCCCAGTACTTATTCTATCGGTCTCTTTTGCCAAACCGCTAAATAATGGGGACATAAACACACCAGCATCGGTTGTCAAGCAATGCTAGGGGGACAAACACAGATACACAAACACACACACGCATATATATATATATATATATATACATATATACGACAGGCTTCTTTCAGTTTCCATCTACCAAATCCACTCACAAGGGTTTGGTCGGCCCAAGGCTATAGTAGAAGACACTTGCCCAAGGTGCCACGCAGTGGGACTGAACCCGGAACCATGTGGTTGATAAACAAGCTACTTACCACACAGCCACTCCTGCTCCTATATATATATATATATATATATATATATATATATATATATATATATATACACACTCATCATTATCATTTAATGCTTGCTTTCTCTGCCAGTATGGTAAAACACTTTGAGAGAATTCAACAGGCTGGAGGACCATATCTTCCACCAACGTCTCATTTTTCTAACGTTCTATTATTTCTGGGCTCCCTTCTTAATACCATCCACTTTACAGAATGTACTGGGTGTACTTTATGTAGCACCAGCACTATAGCAGTTGCCTTACCATGAGAAAGACTAAATAACACAGCTGATGGTGATGATGATGATGATGGTAGTGGTGGTAGTGATGATAATAATGTTGTTGTTGATACTGCTGCTGTTGATAGCAATGATAATGATGATTGTGATGATTATGGTGATGAAATACATCGTACTGCACACAACTCACATTTCTTTGGTGCAGCTGCAAAAAAAAAAAAATAAACCAAACCAAGTCAAACCTGAGCAGATGAGCAGATGAGCAGCTACAATTGGATGCAAGAAGACATATAAGTTTAATACTTTATATGAACACATGGTGAGGGAGAACACGAAGGAATGAAAATGAAGGAAGCAAAAGAAATAAGAATAAAACCCCAAAGCATCTTTGACATATGGCAAATTACATCGGAATTACTAACAACACACGTGATTGATTATATGGGCATTCTATCTGGCATCACAGAGCAGTTTGCAAACGATAAAATTTTAATTTAAATGCCGTGCTTATTTCACCTGTCTAAATATGCTTCTTTCTCTTATGTCTCTCTTTCTCCCACTCCTTCTCTCTCCTACTCCCTCGCTTTCTCCACATCTCGCTTTCCCATTCATTGTCCTCTCCTTCTCTTCCATGTCTCTCCCCATCACCTCTCCATATCACTCTTCCTTCCGTCTTCCACTCTCTATTCCCCTTCACTCTCTCTCCCAATATCTCTTTCTCCTCTCCCTCACTCCCTCTCCATCTCTCTCACTCTCTCTCTCTCTCCCCCCTGCATAATCTCTTCTTTGATCCCTCTTCTCTCATCTTCTTCCCACCCTCTCTATCATATGTCCCTCACATCTTCATTGAACCAATTAAACACCCAAGTCTTTTGCACAGATTCAACTGAAATTGCGGAGGATCTGCTAAAAGAAAAATAGATTTTTGTGACAAACAAACCAAGAAGAATCTGAGAGCAGGAAATACATTTTTGGTTACATGTCTTCACTTTCAGAAGTGGAGAAATTTCTGGAAATCTGAAAATATCACAGCTTTGGTCTTCTTGTTTGATAAGATTTTCTTCTTTCTTTTCTCTTCCTCATTTGTTTTTGGTTTTAGATAAACTTCTATGTTGTATTCTTATACATATATACCTGTATACATACATACATACATACACATAGATACATACACATACATACATACGTACATACCTACGTACATACCTACGTACATACCTACGTACATACCTACGTTCATATCTACGTACATACCTATGTACATACATACATACATACATACATACATACATATATTAAAGATGTATGTGTGTGTGAGTGTGTGTCTATGTTAGCATTTGTTTTTATGCCTGGTGAAGGCAACTAAATCAAAACTTCAAAGTCACTATCAACCTTTCCTTAGTAAAAATATACTACACACATATGGGCATGTATACATATATACACACATATATTCACATGTATAAAATATATATATACATACATACATATATGCATGTTTGTCTTCATCCTCATTGTCATTGTCCTCCTCCTTCTCATCATCACCATCATTTAACATCCATTTTCCATGCTGTCAGTATGTATCATCATCATCATCATCATCATCTAATGTCCGTTGTCCCTGCTGGCATGGGTTGGACGGTTTGACTGAGGTGGCATGCTGGAAGGTTGCACTAGGCTCCAGGGTGATTTGGCATGGTTTTCTATGGCTGGTTGCCCTTCATAACACTAACCACTCTGAGAGTGTAATGGGTGATTTTACATGCCACTGGCACAGGTGCCATTTGTGTGACACTGCTATCTATCATGACTGTGATTTTGTGCAGCTTGATATAATGCGTTTCTGTTTCAGAAATATAATCCAATGATGATATGTATATATATATATATATATATATATATATATATATGAGACCAAAGTGTATGTACACCGCTATATATATATATATATATATATATATATATTTAAATAAAAATACAAAATGGGACAAGAACGCAAAACATCTGGACAGCTAGGTGATACAAAAAGGGACAGCAAAACATCCAAATAGGAGATACAAAGAAAATAAGGATGGGTCATTCAAAGCCCTCTATCCTCAGTCAAGCACCAGATTATCCTCGCAATTTTGGCTGATTATTCTTGAGATTGCTCCAATCTGGCCATCCCCAAGGAAAAACTAAGCTAAGAGCATTAGATTCCTTGGAAGAAAGCAACGAATGTATACAAAAACAAGAACGGAAAAAATGGACAAAGTTACACAAATATAAATACAAGAATAAATACAATAAAAATAATAACAGGACATAACAACAGGTGTCTTTCAACTAAGGACGAATTGAATTAAGCTGGTGCATTTGGAAATGAAGCCTTAGGGCAGAGATACAAAAGTTTCAGAAACACAGGAAAGAATATCAATCTTGCATGGACAGCGGTGAGACCAAGAAAGAAAGAACAGGCTAGGCTGACTGCACAGTCACGTGGGAAGAGAAGAGAGAGAAGTAGGAGCAGAGGGACAGAAGAATCAAGGAGGGGTGAGAAAAAAAGACAGGGACACAGTGAAGTGAAAAGATAAATCACTTGATCTGGCAGTTCCAGCAGCCATAGCAGACAACCTTTGTCTGTCAATTATTTATGTGTTTTTATGCACTAGTCCATATGAGAGGTTCTCTCAAGGTAAATAACACAATATTCTGCATTCTAATTCAACCTCAACCTTAGGTTGGGGATCAAGATTACCTTTTGGTATTAGTACTGCCTCTGTCACTCTCAATTTTATATATATATGACTGGGTTGTGTGTTGTGTTCTTGAGCAAGACACTTTATCTCATGTTGCTCCAGTTCACTCAACTGTAAAAATGAGTTGTACATAGATACAATATCAAGGATTCTGGAGTGAATCGGGTACTTAAATGATATGCACCCGGTTGGGTTGAATGATTAAGAAACAGCTGTAATGAACTGACATCTATCCATTGTCTGTTATTTATTCATTTGCTTATGTATATATATATATATATATATCTTTACTCTTTTACTTGTTTCAGTCATTTAACAGTGGCCATGCTGGAGCACTGCCTTTAGTAAAACAAATCAACCCCAGGACTTATTCTTTGTAAGCCTAGTACTTATTCTTATTCTATCAGTCTCTTTTGCCGAACCGCTAAGTTACACGGATGTAAACACACCAGCATTGGTTGTCAAGCGATGTTGGGGGGATATATACAGACACACATACATATACATATATATATATATATATATATATATATATATATATATACATATATCCCTGGATGTATTGCTACGCCCACAGTGGGAAAGTTAAGAAGATTTCTATCTGCTCTTGACTAAGCAATTATTGCACATTAAGTAATTAACTGAAGCATGGTACAGTCTACCAAGTCATACTAATAGTTCTAAAAGTATATGTGATGTGATATTACGTGTGTGCATGCAAGATGAGTGTATATGATCATCATTTAGCATCCACTTTTCCATGCTTGCATGGATCAGCTGGAATTTGCTGTGGTAGATTTTCTCGCCAGACACTTTTCTTATCACTAACCCTCACCTGTTTCCAAGTAACATAATATTTCCCAATGGTCAGACCCGGTTTTTATGGAAGACAGGAAAGGAACGAACTTGCTTGTATGATGATGGCATACAAGCATGCATGCACACACACATACACATACACACACACACATGTGTGTGTGTGTACGCATGTAATGAGCTTCTTTCAGTTTCTGTCTACCAAATCCACTCACATGGCTCTGGTTGGCCTGGATCTATACTTTTTACCTTTTACTTGTTTCAGTCATTAGACATGCTGCCAAGCTGGGGGCAACACCGTTGAGAACTTTTAGCCAGAACTTTTTTTTTTAAGCTTAGTACTTATTCTATCAATCTCCTTTGCAGAACTGCCAAGTTACGGGGATGTAAACACTCTCTTACATGCACACACAAATATATGTACAACAAGCTTCATTTAGTTTCTGTCTTCCAAATTCACTCACTCGGCTTTGGTCAGCCTGAGGCTATAGTAGAAGACACTTATCCAAAGTGCCACACTGTAGTACAGAGACCAGAAACATGTGGTTGGGAAACAAGCTTCTTACCACACAGCCATGCCTATAGTAGAAAATGCTTGCCAAAGATGCTATATAGTGGGATTGAACCCAAAACCATATGGGTGGTAAGCAAGCTTCTTAACCAACACCCATACCAGCACCTATATGTATGTATATGCTTGTGTACACACACACACACACACACAAATACACACATATGCACATGCCATGCTTCCCCCAAAAGCCTCACATTTTCTTTTCATATCTGACGTTAAATTTGTCTCAATTCAATTATGGAAAACACTTTTCCATTTGTATTAAGATAAAAGGAATGTATCCAAAAAATACTAATTACAATTTCTATTTACATATAATCACCATAATGAGGTTTGGTGTCAATCAATCACGCTTTTCTTTAACTAATACAAAAATGTGATTAATTCGTTAACTTTATCCTAATTGAAATTCTCCATGAGTGAATAATTTAGCCCCATTGATTTGGAAAGAGATAAGTTTAAAATGTTTCCTGGGGTCATTTGTATGAGGTGGTAAAAAGCTGAGTTAACTGTGGAGAAGTGATAGTCATAGAAATAAAACTAGGGCTACATTGGTGACCCTTTGATGGGTACAAATTGTTTTAGGGAAAAATTACTAAAATCATCACGATAATCTAAAGGGCTGTTTGGTTGAGAAGCAAGCTTTACAACCTTGTGGTTTCAGGTTCAGTGCCCTGTCCCACTCTGCAGCTCATCATGCAAGGATCTTTTATATCCCTGGGTTGACTAATGCCTTGTGTGTAAATTTGGTAGCCAGAAACTGTGTGGAAGGCCATTGTGTATATATATATATATATATATATATATATATATGTATGTGTGTTTTTGTTTGTCTCCACTGCTCACCATTTGACAACTATTGTTGGTTTATTTACATTCCTTTAACTTGGTGGTTTGGCAGAAGGGACTGATAGAATAAGTACAAAACTTACAAAAATATATATATAAATACTGGGGTTGATTTGTTTGACCAAATCCATTTATGGTAGTACTTCTCCATAACCATAATCCAGTGACTGAAACAAGTACTTATTTCAAATACTATTCAATAATTCATTTTAAATGCTGTGATGGGTTACAACAAACAAGTCCCTAACCAATTTTGAGCTTCTGTAGAGTGTAAAGTTGTAATAGCTGCCAAATATCCATTGACTGTCTTAATAAAATGTAGGAAACATTGACTAATTTATCCTAAATGCAGTATTTATGAAAACAAGTCAGGATAGTTAAATCTGGAATGCCTTTTATCTTACATCTCCCTAATCAGGGTTCCATCCATTACATACATCTAAAGCAAAATGTTTGCAGGGGCCCTTAAAATATTATTGTGAATCCCCAATTTACTATTTTGTTGCATGGACCCCAAAAATCTTATATTGACCTTCAGGGACCATATAGACCCAGTTGAGAACCACTGCTCTAGATCTCCTACTAACTGGTTGAGTTTGATGACTCTGTCTTATGATCCTTTTCTGAGGCAGTTTATTCATATGCTTATAGTACCAGAGTTATGTCTGCTCAATGCTGAGAAGTAGTAACTCAAACTGGAGATGCTCCCTAACTTCTCTCATACTCACCCAATTGAGTAACATTACTCTAGACTTCCTTCAAGGAAATCCCATTTCACTTGCCTTGCATCCATACATATCACATGTCCCTACCAACAATCTTCTTTCTGACATACTAAAACTGATTCTTTTTAAACCCAGTTTTTCTCTCAGAACATTTATATTACAAATGGGTGCTGAAAAGTTACTAGCTTTAAGGGTATAGCAAAAGGGCTGGTGAGAGGCCCAACCTTCCAAGTACTTTTACAAGACTTAGAAAAACTGAAGAACTGCTGCAATAAGCGTGTGAATCTGAGAGGGGAATATATATGGAATAAAATCATAACTGATTTGCCTGTATTTTCTTTCACCCAGAGCCAGAAACTTTTCAGCATCCCCTCATACATTGTTCAGGCACACTTACATTGCATATCCAATGGGGCATGCTCACTTCATTTCTTTCCAGTCTACTTAAGCCCTTTGCATTCAAGGTCCATGTTTCACCTACCATGCTGCATCACAATTCTAATACAAGTCATATAATCTACCCTTCACTCTAAGGAGAAGGAGATTTGTTATCAGCAGTGTTAGTAACTCACTGAACTTCAGCTTGTTCTTACCTTGGTTGCTATATTTTCAGAGCAACTACCTTCACTTACCTAGGTAACAAGAGCTTTGAACTCTTCTAGTGAGTCATCTGGGCATCTAGGAGAATCTTTTTCTGGTGTGCTCATTGTACTTACTGCTCCACTGCATCTATCACATACAAAGATCATATTTACTGTTAGTCTACCTGTATTCCACTACACCTCTTGTATGTTCATAGTTACATGGGTACAACATAATAAATTTATATGTACTCCTTTATTGCATATTGAGCAAGGCCATTTTCCTGAAGGTGCCTAGGTCCTGTCTCCTTTCCTGTTGATGAAAACCTTCATCTTTGCTATGTTTATCTTAAGGCTTCTTGATTCTAAGTTTAGCTTTCATGCTTCGAAGTTCTTTAATTCCCCCCATTAAATTTAGTTATGAGAACTAGATCATCAATATATAGGAGCTCCTATGGACAGCCAGTATTGAACTCCTTTGTGAATTCCTGTAGGACTATGATAAATAGTCATCATCGTCATCATCATCATGTAATGTCCATTTTCATCATGTAGTGTCCAGGCTACCAAGGGCTGGATGATTTAACAGGAACTGGCAAGTCAGAAGTCTGCACCAAGCTCTACAGCCTACTTTGGCATGTTTTCTATGGCTGGATGATCTTCTTAATACTAGTCACTTAACAGAATGCATTGAGTATGCTAATTTCATCACTAAAATTGTTGTTGACTCTCACTTAGTGCATCTTAGTACATAGCATGTACAGCCCTTACAAGCCATTCATCTACACCTAGTTTCCTCAAGGACTACAAATTACTAAGTGTGGTACTCTATCAAATACTTTCTCCATGTCCATGAAAGGCTAAGAACAGTGGTTTATTCGTAGCCAAGTATTTCTCCTGAAGTTGCTTCAATAGGAAGATTGGACCCATGGCGCTGCTTCAGGAGACAAAGCCAAACTGCATCTCATATTAGTAATAGCACAATCGATCCATGACAGAGTAGACCCTCTTCATAGCCTTCATAACCTGATATAGCAGCTTGGTTCCTCTATAGTTGCTTCTCTCTAAGACATCTCCTTTGCCTTTGTTGCAGTTTATGATGATATTGCTAAACCAGTCATTAGGTATGACACCTCTCCGTATGACTTGATTAATAATCCAGGTGGTAATCAAGTACCATACCTCACCAGATATTTTGAACATCTTTGCAACTGTCCCTAATGTACCTGCAGCTTTCCCTCTTCTTCATGTCCTTGATTGCTTTATCGACTACTCTATTGTCAACTTGAATTTCCAGTCCTGCTGTTTGGTCAGCATGCAGTCGCCCCTTCCCCTTTTATCCCAAGCATTCTTGATGTTCAGCAGTCTCTCAAATTATCACTTCTACACCACTTTCTTGCCTTCTATGTTGATGGCAAGCATGTCTTCATCATTTCAAATACACTTCTCACCATCAGCATCTCTTTTCTTTCATACACTGAATCTTGCACTCCCAAACACTTTACTCCTCTGATCCTCATACTTCAAGTTATGTGCAGATCTCATCCTTTTTGCTTTATCTTTAGCCAGGTATACTTCTTGTGCAGCTGCCCTTCTAGTCATATAATAATGTTTCCTACTCCCACCTTACTTCCAGCTTTTTCAAGCCTCCTCATTAGCTTTTATCTCCCTGCTACCAACTGTATTATTGCACCACCACTAAACTTTTGGCTTGCCAGGGAGTTTTCTCCTGCACACCTCCAATCTATAGTCCAAAGCTGGTTATTTCACAGAAATTTCCAGTTGTCATCTATGTTACAGGGATCCATAAATATGTCAGTCACCATCGAGGTAGTCAGCAAAAAGGTCTCATAGAAGTAGCCCTGCCATTCATCTGTTGATCCTTCCTGTTGGGCATATGCTGAGAAACCATCACTGTTGTGTTTCCTATAACTAGTCCCATTTTAGTTATTCTACCACACATCCTGACTACCTTAATTTATTTATTTATCCATTTCTCAGCTAACAGCATGCCTGCTCCACCTCTACTCTACTGTTACTATTTTTCACCCAGACGAATTTGTATTGCAGTCTTTTTTTTTGCCTGTGAGGAGTTTGATTAAGGATCCTGTCCACCTTACCTCATGCACACAACACACATCCACTTGTCCCTGCACCAGCATTTCCACAATCTTATCAGATCTATCTTTCATTATACCTACATATATGGTTGCAGCTCTGAAGTTTTGAAAATTTCAGTTACAGGGTTTGTATCTTTGGAGGGAAGACTGTTTGGGCATTGATTCATTACTATTTTATGATGTCTGTAGCTGGGAGAAATAAGAAAATTTATAGTGTGGTTTGCCAGCAGTCAATAGTTTTACACACAATGTTATGTTTGTTCTTTCAATTAATTTATCGTCATTCATTCATTTATTCATTCTTCAACACTTGCAGCATCTCCCACAAAAAAGGTGCCATTTACAAATATTACCAATTAATAATAAATATTCCTAATGTCATTAACATTTCTGATGTTATGGGTGTTTGAAATAAGTTTTGTATGTGCATGTCTGTGTGTGCCTATATATATATATATACACACACATACATATGTGTATATAAATATATGTATGTGTGTATATATATTGTATTATATAATGTATATATGTGTGAATATGTGTGTGTATATATATATATATATATATATATATATAAGTGTATAAATGTGTGAATATATGTGAATATATAAGTGTATAAATATGTGAATATATGTGTATATATAATGTATATATGTGTGAATATGTGTGTGTATATATATATATATTATATATATATATATATATATATATACACACACATACATATGTGTATATAAATATATGTATGTGTGTATATATATTGTATTATATAATGTATATATGTGTGAATATGTGTGTGTATATATATATATGTGTGTGTGTGTGTATGAATATGTATACACACACATATATGCATATATGCGTATCTATGTATATATATATATTTATATATATATATATGTACTTGTGTGCATGTATATGTGTGTGTATCTGTCCCCTCTATACCTTAAATCTGTCAACTGGCACAAAGCCACATCTTCTCAGTACTACTCCTCCTCCTTCAACTTGAGGGTGTTATTATCTTGTAAGGTACCCGGTGACCTTGTTGGTGCTGATGTCACATAAAAGTCACTAGTGATCGTCAATGCCCGTGTCACATAACTGGCCCGTTTAAAAGCACCTTCAATCATTGGGCAATATGCTGTATTTCTGAAGACCTGTTTAACTGAGTGAAATCATAATCATGGTCAATGCCAGTGCTGCCTGAGTGGCACATGTGCCAGTGGTATGTAAAAATACCATTTGAGTGTGGCCAATACCAGTGCTGCCTGACAGGTATCCATGTCAGTGGCACATAAAAAGCACCATTTGAGTGTGGCTGATGCCAATGCCGCCTGACTGGCACCCATGCCTGTGGCACATAAAAAACAACCACTATACTCTCAGAATGGTTGGCATTAGGAAGGGCATCCAGCTGTAGAAACCATACCAAATCAAACTGGAGCCTGGTACAGCCTCCTGGCTTGCCAGTTCTCAGTCAAACTGTCCAACCTATGTCAGCATGGAAAGCAGACATTAAATGACGATGATGATGATATATATATATATATATATATATATATATATATCTTTTATATTTTTTAGTCTTCATACAGTGGTCATGCTAGGGCACTATCTTGAAGGGTTTGGTTGAACAAATTGACCCCACTACTTATTATTTGAAACCTGATATTTATTCTATAAGTCTCTTTTTGCCAAACTGCAAAGTTATGGGGATGAACACAAACCAACCTTGGTTGTCATGTAGTGATGGAGGACAAAAACAAAGTCACACACAAATGGGTATATGAGTATATACACATGTAAGTATACACTGTTGTTAGGTCACTCATGAGCACTGCTGCTAACATGTAACTCAGTACAACCTGTTGTGTGGTAAGGTCAGCAATAACTAAATGGACAACCACACCAAACTTGTTTGATGAGGAAGTTGATTTTTAGATACCCTGTGGGATCAAAAACAAAGCTTACCAAAGGGTGGAAGAACTCATGAAGGTGAATGGCCATCCAGTAGTGTGTGTGTGTGTATATTTGTGTGTGTTGGGTATATATATATATATTATATATATATATATATATATATATCTTTTATATTTTTTAGTCTTCATACAGTGGTCATGCTAGGGCACTATCTTGAAGGGTTTGGTTGAACAAATTGACCCCACTACTTATTATTTGAAACCTGATATTTATTCTATAAGTCTCTTTTTGCCAAACTGCAAAGTTATGGGGATGAACACAAACCAACCTTGGTTGTCATGTAGTGATGGAGGACAAAAACAAAGTCACACACAAATGGGTATATGAGTATATACACATGTAAGTATACACTGTTGTTAGGTCACTCATGAGCACTGCTGCTAACATGTAACTCAGTACAACCTGTTGTGTGGTAAGGTCAGCAATAACTAAATGGACAACCACACCAAACTTGTTTGATGAGGAAGTTGATTTTTAGATACCCTGTGGGATCAAAAACAAAGCTTACCAAAGGGTGGAAGAACTCATGAAGGTGAATGGCCATCCAGTAGTGTGTGTGTGTGTATATTTGTGTGTGTTGGGTATATATATATATATATATATATATATATATATATGCTTGTGCATATATATATATACTTGTGTGTTGGGTGTATATATATATATATATATGCTTGTGCATATATATTAGCACCCAGACTGACCACCCCAGTTAAACCATTGAGCACTTGGTCATCATCCTTGTGACAACCTAAACAGAATCAGAGCCACCATGTGAAGGTGTTCCTGTGCTTGTTAGCCTTGGTTGGAAACCAGATTAGAGGAAGGGAAACTCCAAGCACAAACCTTCATTGCCTTGTGAAAGTAAGGAGAGGCTAAGGGAGCCAACCTTACTAGAAACTCAAGAAGTGTAATTCCTAAAGGTAAAGGTTACCTTCTTGAATCATATTGGTTCATAAGGGCCAGTTTCCTAGTCCATGGCATTCCCCACCTGGATGGGATGCTGGTCCACTGCAGGATTACTCATTTTTGCCAGCTGAGTGGACTGGAGCAACATGAAATGAAGTGTTTTGCTTAAAAACACATTGTGTCACCTGGTCCAGGAATTGAGCCTACAACCTTACGATCATGAGTCCAATACCCCAATCATTAAGACATGCACCTCCATCCTAGAGTTCTTAAGGTGGTCCAGTGACCTGTTTGACACCCTTTTTGATGTCTCCAGGGTGGGTGGAGCTCTCCAGCCGTGTTAGGCAATTCATCTGGGAGAGTTCCACTTCAATGTAAAACCTACAGCTTGTTGGTCACCACAAGGCTGCCAAGTCTAAAGAGAGAGATCTGATTATGTGGACTGACTTTCACTTCAAATGTACTGAGTGCAGTTAGGAAGTAAAGCCCTGCAGTAATGGGGAAGAAACAAAAAAGACAGGTACTGAATGGAACTGGTAGTCACAGTCTCAACTCTGCATGTAGGTGGCTCTTGATGTTGGTCATTTGCACACTGGCTTGCGATAACAGTTACATTCAACAGCACTGTTAATGACATAGCAGCCCTCTTTAGGTGTGACATTCCTTGTTCTCGATGGAGTTGGAAATAATTATAAGGCAGCTTCAAAAAAAAAAAAAGGCTTGGCTGACCCTCACCTGGTTGGCTCACCACAGTCAACAACCATCTCAGTTAGAGAGGTAGAAAATGAAATGACAAGTGCTAGAAAAAACAGGGAAACATAAAAGTGAATAAAACAAAAAAAAGTCAGCTTGCCTCAGTCTAGCATACTGGAATGTGTGCCCTGTGCAAGACTCTGCAAACACTGACTGTTCCCAGAGGTGTCAGGCACTAGTTGTGAGTAGACTAGGTGTTATATATGCTGACATCACAGATAGAGGAGACTCAAGGAAGTATTTTGAAGTCCAGTTGAAATGCTAGCTCACCCAAAGATAGACCCCACAGGGTTGGAGAGAGCTGCAGCACAGAGGGAGCTTGATGAGATTGCCGTAGACCACTGCAAGCAATTTTGAGAAGGCCTGAGCAACTGTAGCAGATGAGAATTTCCAAAGGGGTCATCATCATGACCCTTATCTGACCAAAGCCTACTAATTTGTCCCAAGTGTCATAATTGGTTTATATGTATGTGTATGAAATCATATATATGTGTGTGTATATATGTGTGTATATATATATATATATATACATATATATATATATGTGTGTGTGTGTGTGCTTGCGTATGTATATATATGTGTGTGCTTATATGTATATGTGTTTGTATGTAATGTTCATATATATATATATATACATACACACACACATATATACATACACACCTATGTGTATGTATATAAATATGTACATATAAGAGTGTAAGAACCTTGAGAGAAAAGTGGAATCTAAGAAGCATCAGATGTGGTATGCAAGAGCACCATACGAGTGTGATCATTGACAGAGCGGCTAACTAGCTTCCGTGCCAGTGGCACATAAAAGGCATCATTCGAGTGTGATCGTTACTAGCACCGCCTTACTGGCACTTGTGCCCCGTGATAGTAGGATGCTAAGAGCACTATCTGAGCATGATCTTTGCCAGAGCGGCTAACTGGCTTCCGTGCTGGTGGCATGTAAAAGGAACCATTCGAGTGTGATTGTTACCAGCATCACCTTACTGGCACCTGTGCCAGTGGCATGTGTAAAATGATTCGAGCAAGGTCGTTGCCAGTACCGCCCGACTGGCCCCCATGCCAGTGGCATGTAAAAGCACCCACTACACTCTTGGAGTGGTTGGTGTTAGGAAGGACATCCAGCTGTAGAAACTCTGCCAGATCAAGATTGGAGCCTGGTGCAGCCATCTGGTTCATCAGCCCTCAGTCAAATCATCCAACCCATACTAGTATGGAAAGCGGACGTTAAACGATGATGATGATGAGTTGTATATAGTCATTTACAAATATATAGCTCTCTCTCTCTCTCTCTGTCATTTTACTTTTACAAATATTCTCATCTTTATTTGCACAAATATTCTATTTTTACAAATATTTTTCACTTCGCAAAGATTTTTACAATATCTTTACAAACCTTTTTAAAAAAACTATAACATTGTTTTGAAATGCTTCTATGCTCTATAAGTAGATAATACTTTAAAACTATTTTAAAACTATTTTAAAAATATTTTAATCTGATGAGGGAAATGTGGCTATTTGTACTGGTTGGAAGATTCACCCAATACAAACATAATTTCCTGAAATGATCGTAAAGGATATATACGTTATTATATACTACTGCTCATCTAACTTCATTATTGACTTGTAATATTGGAATGCTTGACACCTAAAAGTTCTGATGAACCTACATCTATGTATTTCATATTTTCATGATTTATATTTAAGATTGGTTTGATGCCGTATATGAATTTTGACAAAGAAATTTGACCCATGGAAGTTTGTCCTTCACTTCACTTCATGTTATTATTTGCTCCAATAGAGCGCTGATTAGTTTTGCTGCAGTAAAGGTTTTCCTTTATATTTTTCTATATATATATATAGGCGCAGGAGTGGCTGTGTGGTAAGTAACTTGCTAACCAACCACATGGTTCCGGGTTCAGTCCCACTGCGTGGCACCTTGGGCGAGTGTCTTCTGCTATAGCCCCGGGCCGACCAATGCCTTGTGAGTGGATTTGGTAGACGGAAACTGAAAGAAGCCTGTCGTATATATGTATATATATGTATGTGTGTGTGTGTGTTTGTGTTTGTCCCCCTAGCATTGCTTGACAACTGATGCTGGTGTGCTTATGTCCCCGTTACTTGGCGGTTCGGCAAAAGAGACCGATAGAATAAGTACTAAAGGCGGTGCCCCAGCATGGCCGCAGTCAAAATGACTGAAACAAGTAAAAGAGAAAGAGATATATATATGTAGATGAGTTCACCAAAAATTTAGATTCAGATGAATATGGTACTTCAGTTGCACCAGAATTTAGTATGGTATTATCCATACAATTTCAAAAAATATATACATACATACATACCTATGTGTATGTATATAAATATGTACATATAATTGTACATATTTACTTACAAATATATAGCTCTCTATTTAAATTGATGTAATGATTGCATTGTTCAATTAAATGGAGTTGCATGAAACGATCATACTGCATTACCTCTGGATATCCTTGTTGCTTATTTTGATTTATGTATGTATGTATATTCATCATCATAAGGAAATTTTGACCAACTTGTCATCCAATAAATATTGATTGATGTACAAATTATTTTGTACATATAGACACAGACAGAGTTATGTGATTGGATTGCAAACATTATTTTCTAACCACAAAATATCAGATTTATTCAACACCATGCCTTTGTTAATTGAAGTGGAACCTATCAAGCAAGAAGTGATGAACATTAAGATGTTTTGGTTGTTCTTCATGCCAAGGCTCCTTGGAAGTGAACATTTTTATTTTGACAGTGCTATGTTCTTTTCATGTGGAAAAGTGAAAGTGTTTTCTTAGAAAATGAAACTATTGAAGGATGAATAGAAAATTATTGACAGTTGGATCTTCCAAATATTTAAATTCAATTATTGAAGTTGAATCCACCAAATATTTTAACTGAATTCTTAATTGAATTGAGCAAAACATGGCTATTATCTACTGAGGTGTATGTAATGTTAAATTGATTAACAGCAATTATGCAAAATACCATCATCATCTTTCTTTGACATCCATTTTCTTTGCTGGCATGAGTAAGGCAGCTTGACAGGATCAGCATACTGCAATGTCTGCTACTTTGCAGCATGTATTGGGTGATTTTATGTGGCACCAGCACTAGTGAGGTTGCCATGCAGCTTGCAAGACCCAACAGAAGTGAGATCACTGTGTAGCTTGTTGGATCTAGGATTAGTGAGGTGGCCATGCACCTTGGTAGACTTAGCACCAGTAAGGTTGCCATGCAGCTTATAAGACTTGTGCAGCTTGTGAGACTTTTTGTATGCCCACTTTCATTGCTTTGACTGTGTCCTGGTTGTATCGAGGATGTAAAATGCATTGAAAAGCTACATAATGAAGATGGATATCTTGTGGAAGAGTTTATTTCAAGACTTCAATGCAGATGTCGGCACTGACCACAGGTCATGAAAAGGAGTGATTGGGAGGAATGGTGACCTTGAACTCAATGCAAATGGAGAGGTCTTACTAGACTTAGCTGCAGGAAATGGGCTCTCTGTTATGAACACATTCTTCCAGCTCAGGAATATCCATAAGTATACATGATATAGGGATACTTTGAGACAGAGGTCACTGATAGATTTTGTTATCACCTCTGACTTCTTTGATTCTGTGCTGGACGTTCATGCAAAAAGTGAAACTGATCACCACCAAGCTGTCTGCAGCCCAAAAATATCTACAGCAGTGGAGAGCTCACAAAACTGATAAGTTATAAGAGGATAAAGTATGAAGCCTTAGTGGCTGATTGGATCAGAAATATATATATGAGGACACTTGTTATCCAAATTCAGAGACCTTTCTGAATAAAGAGGATGTTGAAACAGAGTGGAGATTGTTTTGTTTGGTAGTTTCTTCTTTGACTGTACAGTGTGGATGAAAGAAGCTCAGTGTGGTGCTAGGTGCTAAAAGAACTCCTGATGTAGACAGAGAATTAACCCTTTAACATTCAGATTATTCTCTCAAATGTAATGTCTGTTTATTTATGTTGTTTTAAATTAATCATGCATTATCTTGTAGTTTAGAGATTCTGATGATGTGGTTGCTTAGTTTTAGAATGACATTATGGGGATGAGGTGAAAGGCCAGATCTAGCCGGTTTCAGTATAAAATAGGTTAAATATTTTGGCCAGATATGGCTGGTTTGAATGCTAAGGGGTTAAAGATGCTATCAAAGCAAAGAAGTTTACAAAGCTTGGCTTGGAAGCAAGACTTGCCTTTACACTGGTGGTACACTGAGGAATGAAAAGTAGCAGCAGAGATAATAAAAATATCCAAGGTCAAGTTATAGGAAAACTCTGGGGTTATGCTGAACTCTGATTTTAGATTGGTTAATAAAGTATTCTAGCAGAGGGCCATATGAACGCTGGTTGAGAACCATTGCTTTAGGGTAATATCATTCAACAGGGTTTACAGCTCAAAGATCATGACTGGATAAAGCTTCCTTTTTCTAAATATCAAATAGTTTTAAATGAATGTGCTTACAGTCTGATTTAATGCACAGCAAGACTATAATATTTAAATATATTTTCTGGTTTATGATGTGCATAACTCATCATCATTTTGATGTCCACTTTTTGCATGAGTCAGATGGAATTTGTTGAAGCAGATTTTCTATGGCTGATGCCCTTCCTGTTGCCAAGCAAGACAAATATATCTCTATGGCCAGACATGTCTTCATGGAATATTGGAAACTTGCTTGCATGATGGTGATGCTTACTTAGAACCACCATGTCAAGTCAAGAGAACAGACCTACACACATATACTCTTTTACTTGTTTCAGTCATTTGACTGCAGCCATGCTGGAGCACCGCCTTTAGTTGAGCAAATCGACCCCAAGACTTATTCTATCGGTCTCTTTTTGCCGAACCACTAAGTTATGGGGACATAAACACACCACCATCGGTTGTCAAGCGACAAACGCAGACATACAAACATATACACACACACACATATATATATATATATACACACATAAATATACGACAGGCTTCTTTGAGTTTCCATCTACCAAATCCATTCAAAAGGCTTTGGTTGGCCTGAGGCTATAGTAGAAGACACTTGCCCAAGGTGCCACATAGTGGGACTGAACCCAGAACCATGTGGTTGGTAAGTAAGCTACTTACCACACAGCCACTCCTGTGCCAATATACACATATACACAAGATGAATTTCTTTCAGTTTTCGTTTACCATATCCACTCACAAGGCTTTGGTTAGCCCAAACATATACTTGCCTGCATAGTAAGACTGCATCCAAAATCACATTCATTTCTGCATCTATATATAGGAGGTAGCCATGTATATATACTGCAAAATACCTCTTTGTTACTCCATCATACTTTAGCCTTTCCTCACTTGGCATGGTTCTGTGTAAAAAGAAATCACTTATTTCACTCTGTGAAGGTGTTGACATTAGTAAAGGCATCTAGCCTTAAAAACTATGCAAAAGTAGACAATGGAGCTTGGTGAAGTCCTCTGGCTTGTTGGCTTCTGTCAAACTATCCAACCTATGCCAGCATAGAAAATAAATGTCAAACACTAATGATGTAACAAATAATATTAAACACATACTATATACATTTATGAAATTTTTCCATGTTCATTTAAAAAGCAAAATATGCATTAGAAAAAAATAATTCACATGACAGCAAGAAAGAAGAAAATAAATAAAATAAAACAAGTTTAATTATTTTTCTTTTATTTTTTTCAAAATTTTATTTCTTCATTATTATTAATATTATTTAAATTTTTTTCCAACTCTTTCTCCCCTCCCTTCCCTTTTCTCCACTTCTTTCCTCATTGGCCCTTCCCAATTCGCAAAACTTTTAGTTATTATTATTATTATTAATATTATCATTTTTTTTGGTTTCATGTTCATTTACATTATATTTATTTATATATATATTTTTTTTTGAGATATAAAAAATTATATAGTTTTGTTATGTTTAATGTGTGCTTATGTAGAGGTGGCGGTGGTTCTTGTTTTTCTTTATTTTTTCTTTAAAATTTTCTTTCTTTATAAAGAGGGCAAAGGAGAGTAAATACACACATTATACAAATGTGTGTGTATGTGTGTGTATATATATAGTAAAAGTATAATCCTGCTGACTGTAGTTACTGTGTATACACACATACACACACACAAACACGCACATACATACATTAATGTTTATACACTTATACACACACAAATATATAAATATATATGTGTATATATATATGTAGCACTGTGACAAGATATTTTGGTGATTGGGAAAGTGGAGAGTGTTTTGTAAGTTTGTGTTGGTGAGTGGTTGGGCAGGTGGGTGAATCAATATATGTAGTCCGGTAGCAGTAATAGAAGTTATAATAATAATAATAATAATAATAATAATAATAATAATAATTATAGAGGAGACAGAGAGGATATAAACACACACACTCAATTCTGACATGATAGGAAAATAAAAACTAAAATTAGTTATTTAAAAAAAAAAAAACAGTCACTCATGCATTCATACCCAAGCAAGCAAACGCACACATCCACACACTTTGGTTTTTCGAAAACTTTGCAATTTACAAACAGGCTGTTAACAGTATGAATTTTGTTGTGAGGACACATTCCTTGACTGGTTTAAAAGTTCTATGTTGCTTTTATGTCTTCTTTGTGAGGTGGAGGAGAGGTGGGCTGGCATTGGGATTTCACTAAACTTTGTATATATATATATATACATGTGTGTGTATATATATATATATATATATATATATATACTTCTACACACACACATACATATATGTACATATACACACAGAATGTGTTTATGGTGTTCTGGTTTTTTTTTTTTAAACAAATTGTTCACTATATGTGTATATGCATGTATATAAATGTGTGTGTGTGAGTGTGTATGTGCATGCATGTGTTGAAAATAATAGAAATTCAAGTGTATGTAATCTAGAAGGTTAAATCAATGTCTTCAACAGAGATTACTTCTCAGGAGAAATGTCTGTAATGTTGTCCACTGATGATCAAAAGGATTCACTAGGATAATCCACATGAAACCATGGTATGAGGTTTAATGTACAAGAATGTATGTCTAGAATATGTGTGTGAGTATATATATATATATATATACACACATATATATATCTATGTACATGCATATGTATAATTTATGACACCATGCACACATAAGGCCTAAAATTTGAAGGGATTATAATGAAAAACCAACAACAAAGACCAGTCATTAAAAGTAGATTAAAGGCCTCCCACCTCCCAGATAAATTATATCTGCTACTGGATCTGGAATTTATATCTTTTTCTTATAAAAAATGGTCTTTTGCAATATTTCCAAGCAAAAAAAAAAATAGCTGACATCCCTTTACCCAGTCACCCTCCACCTATCTTTCATCTCTTCCTCCTCCTTCTTCATCATCATTGTTAACAACAACATCCCCTTCATTTATCCTCGCTCACTTAACTCCTTGTTGTTTTTGTTTTTTTTTTCTTTGTTTTCCGTTTTGAATTTTTCCAAGTTTGAATTTTTTTATTTATTTTTTTTATATTTCATTTATAGTTTTATTTCTTTGTAATGTTTCTTGTTTTTTTAAATTTGGTATGAATTTTATATATATATATCTTTTATTTAAATTTTAGTCCTCATTTTATTTTATTTATCCCCCCGCCAACTTCCAAACCACCCATACCATGCCTCTTTGAGAGCAGTGGCAGCAGTAGAGCAGTTTGGTATTAAGATCAGTAGTTTAATTGATGGTGGTGGTGGTGATGGCGTGTAGATATTAAAAAAAAAAACAACAGAGACTGCACCCTAAGAAGTGTCATTATTCCTTTGGTAGCAGTAGGTGATGCGGGAGGCAGGTAAGGGATGCTAGGTTGTTTGGTGGTTGTGTTTGTATTTTTCATTTGTATTTTTTTGTTTATTTTTAAAATTTTTTGAAATTTTTTTTTTATATTTATATTTTTGGTCTTGGCAGCAACATCAATAAGATTGGTCGGCATTATTTATCAAGTTCATCACTTGTTGTAGTTTCAGGTCCAACTTACTCCGACTGGCAGTTTCATCAGATTCTAAAGCTTGCAACAACTATGAAAAAAAGAAAAGAAAAAACATATAAATAATAATGATTTGTGTATGAGGGGGCGTGGAAACGTTCCTGGCTTTAAGGGTATCATGAAAGGCCTGTTCAGAGACCCCAACCTTCTGAGTTCTTTTTACAGGGTTCAGAAAAACTGAAGGACTGCTACAATAAGTGCGTGAATCTGAGAAGGGAATATGTCGAATAAAATCATAATTAACTGATCCTCCTGTATTTTCTTTTACCCAAAACCAGGAACTTTTCTACGCCTGCTTGTATAGCAGTTTAAATATAATTAAAATATCCATTTGTATAAAACATAGAAAGATAGAGGCAATATTAATACCCAAAAGTAAAATATTCACCACTTAAAATATTGCAGCATTTGTGTGTTCTAATGCAAAATACATTTTTAAGTGGTGGATATTTTACCTTTGGGTATTAATACAGCCTCTGTCCTTCCTTTTTTAATAAGTACACCGACCTTTGGCAACATCAGCACCCATTTTGGCTCTGTATTTCTATGTATATCACTAGTGCTGCAGTTAATGCTATTTCCATCATTGAAAAGACCAAATCAGGCCGAAATCATGTGACCTGGTAGTCCAAGCAGCAGAAGTAGAGGTGATTGTCTGTTGCTTTTATGCACCAAATAACCACATGAGAGAATTTATGTGTTCTAACACAACATCCACTTAAAAAAGTGGTGAATATTTTATCATTTGTGAATATCAAGCCAAAATAATGACAAATACATCTTTAAATTTCATTTAATAAAAATTATTTTCTTCATATTACATTCCAATAATAAGAAAATGATTTCTATCAAATAAATTTTTAAGATGTCTAACTCCCCCGATTCTTCATTACTATATCGCAAAAATACTCTCTATTTTCTACATGAAATTCTCTGAAGCAATCTTAGTATTTATCAATCCAAGGGAGTACAACTTGTGTATTCTAAATGTTTCCTACCATTCAATATGGTTAGCCATGTCTGGATTCTGTCAGAGTGCTTGTAAGGTATTTGCCCAGAGTCAAAATTCTTATTCTGTTGCATTTTATCATCATCATTTAATGTCCACCTTCCATGCTGGCATGGGTTGGACAGTTGAAATATATATACATATATATATATATATATAAAATCAAATGAGCAATAACATACAATTGATAAATGAGCAGACATTTACAACTCAACAATGTACAGTTCAATGCAATGCTTGCTTTGGACCAGTCCCTATGAGCTAGATACTCATATCTTATTTTGATACTTATCAACCATAAACTAGAACCACAGGTTTATCCAACCCTACCGGGTGCATGCCTTTTCAAGTACCTGGTTCTATCTGGGTCCTTATTTTACTATCTATCTATCTATATATAATGTGATTGTTTAGTTTTAGAATGATGCTGTAGGATAGGTGGGAAAAACTGGATCTGGCCACTTTGACCAAAAAACAGGTAGAATATTTTGGTTGGATAATGCTAGTTTAAATGCTGAAAGGTTAATGCCATGGCATTTATGTAATGTTTCTAGAACAAGGCTGCAAACAGAAAGTGATAAAAAGACACAGCTTACCTTACAACTATAACTGTCAACATATTTGTACAATTCATTTAACGCTGCTTCTGTGTTGAACTCATGGCAATGTAGCTAGATAGTAAAGAGACAAAAATGAAAATATTAGTTTCCGTACTGCTATATAAACCAATATTAACTTTTAACACAGGCACAAGGACACACATTTTGAAGGAGAAAGAATGTTTTACTGAATCAATCCCCCGGCACTTGATGAGTTATTGACTTCTGGAAGGATGAAAGGTAAATTGAGCCTTGAAGGCATATAAAACTATTTCATATTCTGAGTTCTAATGATCTGTTGATTCTGTTATGTTGTATAATTAACAATACTAGTTTCAAATTTTGGCATATGGCTAGCAAATTTTAGGGAGGGGTTAAGTTAATTGTATCGACCCCAGTGTTCAACTGGTACATGTTTTATAGACCCTGAAAAGATAAAAGGTGAAGTTGATCTCGGTGGAATTTGAACTCTGAACGTGAAGATAGATGAAATACTGCTGAGCATTTTGCCCGGTGTGTTAACAATTCTGCCTGCTTTCCACCGTAACTATCATTTATAATAATCCTTTCTACTAAAGGCTCAAAGCCTGAAATTTTGGTAGAGGGGACTAGTTGATTACATCAACCCCAGTGTTTCACTGGTACTTAATTTATTGACCCCAAAAGGATGTAAAACAAAGCCGACTTTGGTGGAATTTGAACTCAGAGCATAAAAATGGACAAAATTTCACTAAACATTTTGCCTCGTGTGCTAAAAATTCTGCCAGCTCACCACCTTGATAATAATTGTTTCAAACTTTTGGCACAAGGCTAGAAATCTTAGGAAGAAGGGTTTTGTTGATTGCACCAGCCCTAAGACTTGAGTGGTACTTTATTTTAATGACCCTGAAAGTTATGAAAACCAAAGTTGACCATGACAGGATTCAAGCTCAGAATATAAGGAGCTGGAAGAACTGCAGCTAAGCATTTAATTCAATGCACTAATGATTCTGCTACTTGCAGCCTTAGAACAAAATTGATTGATATAGGATTTGAACTCAGAAAGTGATGAAATAGAGCATTGGAAACAAAGCCTTGCATTAACTTTTTTGCCAATTCATCACCCTAAAAAATGTACAACTTTAGGAAGACTCCTTTAGAAAAGGCATTAGGTAAGATTGATCTCTCCCAAGATGTCCCATGGTGCTATCTACACATGTCTTTATGTACAAGACCATGAAGCATAATGATGCTTCAAATTTTAGCACAAGGCATAAGAATTATTTAGTGGGGATTAGTTGATTACATTGATCTCAGTACTTTGCTGGTACTTTATCTTATCAATCCTGAATGGATGAAAAGCAAATTTGACATCAGTATGATTTGAACACAGAATGTAAAGAGCTGGAAGAAATGCCACTAAACATTTTGTTGAACAGACTAATGATTCTGCCAGCTCACTATCTTATTGTCATCATAATATCAATTTCAAACTTTGGCACAAACCCAGCGATTTTGTGAAGGGCTACTTGATTATATTAACCCTAGCATGTAACTGATATTTATTTCATTGACCCCGAAAGGATGAAAGGCAAAGCCAGCCTTGACAGAATTTGAACTCAGATTGCAAAGACAGATGAAATACAGCTAAGCATTTCACCTGGCGTGCTAATGATTCTACTAGTTTGCCATCTGAATAATAATAATAATCCTTTACGCTAAAGGCACAAGGCCTGAAATTTTGGGGGAGGGGTAAGTCAATTACATCGATCCCAGTGTTTCACTGGTACCTATTTCATCAATACTGAAAAGATGAAAGGCAAAGTTGACCTTGGCAGAATTTGTGCTGAGAACATGACGATGTATGAAATACTGCTAAGCATTTTGCCTGGCATGCTAATAATTCTGCTAGCTCACCACCTTAAAGATAATAATAATAATAGTAATGATAATAATCCTTTCTACTTTTGTTACCATATTTGTCATGTTCAATTAACTTTGAAAACAATGAAGTACTTTGTAAAATAATTGTCATGATTGAGCTGGTGTTTGCAATATAATTCAACATGAAATTTTGCTGGAAAATCACAATTCAGATAATTATAAAACAATAAGTTTGAATCATAAAACCAGGAGCAGTCTCAGATAGTTCAAAACCTAAAGGGTTAGGTCAATCATCTGTTACTTTCTATGGTGTTTTGAGGTATATTTCAGATGAATAAATAAAAGAAAAAAACCCGCTAAAGAATTTGGTACTTACTCGTGATTCTTCTTGTAACATAGAATTCATATCTTGGTCTGATATTGGTATGATAGATTTGATGTCTTCATAATAACTGCAGTGGTGGTGCAAGAAAAACAGGAGGAAAAAAAAATAGCGAGAATGAGAAAAACTGTTGACTTGTTTTGAATAATTGAATTTACTAAAATAAGTGGCATATTCATAAAAATATGGCTTCTTTTTTGTGTGTGTGTGTGTTGTATATACATATTGACCATGGTTCATACAGTACCGGACCAATTATCCAGCAAGCTTGTGACCCAAAGTCTTCTGGATTTTCTGGTTTTCTGGAGACAGTCTAAATATATACTTAAAATATAAAATAAACTATATCAAGTGCTAAACCATATTTAACAGATTCAAATTAATACACTTCTAAAGGAGAGTCTGTTTTATATTTATTAATCCATTTCAAATTTTTAAAATATTATCATACTGTGTAATGTTTATAGGATAAAAATTGAATGATGATAAGTAAAGAACATGATTTTATATGACAAATACAAATTAATACAATTCCAAAACTGATAAAGTTGAAACTTTATCAATCTGCATAAAAAAGTAAAGAACATATCTACTTTTAACACACTGTATGCAAATTAACCAACTTCAAAAACAAGGTCTGTTTTAGTCAATACAGAGAACAGTACAATGCACAATATACCTAGATTACTGGAAGCTAGATAAATAGTCCAGTTTTGTATATGAATATTTATATATGAAATGTTGAGGAGGTATTATAATAATAATAATAATATTGGTTTCAAATTTTGGCACAAGGCCAACAGTTTCAGGGAGGGGTAAGCTGATTACATTTGACCCCCAGGGTTTGTAGATTATGTTCTTCTTTAGGGACAGTTGATATTAATTTAGTGTCTGCAGTTCCTTATATACCTCTTGGTACGTGTTTACCCTGCTAGAAATAAAAGTTACATATCCCTTAAATTATACCTATTGCTTTTAGAAAATGAAGGGCATTAAATAATAGGTAAACATGATTAGAACAAAAGGCAGGCAGGTCATGGCTGCAATAATCAACTTTGCCAAAAATAAGCATAAATACATTTTTAACACAGCACATCCATACGAGAGTCCATCTCAGATGAAAAAGCAGCAACTTGCTTGTCAATGGTGTATATGCATTGTGTATGTATTTGTGTAATGTCAGTGTGCATACTCAACAGAGTGTAAGTACTTTGAGAGAAAAGTTAGACCTAAGAAGCATCAGATGTGGTGTGCAAGAGAGACGACTGCGCTGGTATGGTCATGTGGTGCGAATGGATGAGGATAGCTGTGTGGAAAAGTGCCACACCCTAACGGTTGCGGGAACCTGTGAAAGAGGTAGACCAAGGAAGACCTGGGATGAGGTGGTGAAGCATGACCTTCGAACATTAGGTCCCACCGAGGCAATGACAAGTGACCAAGACCTTTGGAAATATGTTGTGCTTGAGAAGACCCAACAAGCCAAGTGAGACCATAACCCATGGCCTATGCCAGGGGTATAATCAGCCCACTTATGTGTACCTTTTCTTCATTGGACACTAAACTCTGCTTGCAAAGACCTGTTGAGGCAAGTGAAATCGAAATCAAATTCGATGACTGGCATCCATGCTAGTGGAGTGCTAAGAGCATGTAAAAAAACACCATTTGAGCGTGGCCGTTGCTAGTACCTGACTGGACCTCATGCCAGTGGCACGTAAAAGCACCCACTACACTCTCAGGGTGGCTTGCATTAAGAAGAGCATCCAGCTGTAGAAACTCTGCCAGATCAGATTGGAGCCTGGTGTAGCCATCTGGTTTGCCAGTCCTTAGTCAAATCATCCAACCCATGCTAGCATGGAAAGCGGATGTTAAACAATGATGATGATGATATAAATGGATAGCTTAATTTAATATTGCTTCAATTGTGTACATTGGATTATTTATTCAGCATGACAGCTATTCATTGAGGCTGATTTTCTATTCTACAGCTGGAGACCCTTACTGTTGCTAACTCTCAACCATTTCCCAGCAAGGTAACATTTACTTCACGACTGGACAAGTTTTCATGGAAGTCTGTAAAAGAGGGACATCACTTGTATGACACTGATAACAATCATGTGATATCAAGACAAGGAGAGACAAACACTCATACATAATGTATATACATATATATATACATACAGACAGAGTGACACAACATGCTTCTTTCCCTCTACCAAATCCACTCACAAGGCTTTGACTGTTCTGGGGCTATATTAGAAGACACTTGTTGAAGGTGTCCCACACAGTGGGATTGAACCTAAAGCCATGTGACTGGGAAGCCAACTCCTCAACCATTTGGTCATGCCTGCTGAAGCTCATTTTTAGAGAAAAAAAAAAAATCATATTTCAGAATGCACCAACTAACATCAGTAAGTATCTATGCACGTTGCATAAGCATATGTGAGTGTTTTCAATTTATTGTAAACAAGTATATATTTGCATACAATATATATTTGAGTAGGATGATTGCATGTGTGTATGTATGTGTATGGACTGTGAGTGTACATGCTCTGAACATAGTTGATTAAATGGAAATATTCAAAGCATATTTATGTAGGCGTGTTTGTGTATATAGCGTATATAATATGTATAGTCATATAACAAATAAAGTATGGCTATGAAAGGTTCTACACACAATGTGTAAATTAACTACTGAGGATGGTTTATATATGTATGTATATGTGAGTGTATGTATAAGTGTTTGTAGACGCAAGGTATTTTTATTGCATTATGAAGTGTATACTGAAACAACATACATGATGTTAATGTATATACAGACTCTTAAACAAGAATACAGTTTGTACACAATAAAACGAACACATAAACACAAACATGTATACATAATACGTACATACACATAAAGCAGGTAGTGCATTTCTGTTTAAAAGTATTAGGTATGTATGTGGGCTGTGGACTGGTGGATAATGTTTGCTAGCTGTGTAGTGGTAGATAAGACTGTAGTGTGTAATTAAATGAAAACAAGGGAACTAATTCAATCATCAATGTTTTAGTAAGCGTTGTTGATTCAATTAATTTTCTTTCTCTCATTTTATTTAATTATGTATATGCAAACACACTACCTTCTTCAGCATCTCTCTCATATGCATATACATCTGCTTATAGAAGCATATATATATATATATATATATATATATATATATATACACACACACACACACTCAGACATATGTATCAATGTGCTGATGTAAATATTGTATGCATCATACATACATGATATATATATATATATACATGAAAGGAATAAGGAGGGTTCAAGGCCCCAGCAGTTTTGCAAATCAAATAACTTCAGTATTTTGTAATAAATGGCTACAAACATCAGGAGCAATATTTTTAAATTGATGGTGCACCAGCATGGCCACAGCTCTAAAGCTGAAACTAGTAAAAGAGTGAAGTGATCAATCACCTGATCACCAATCAATCAGGCAAACGCACAAGCCAAATAGATTTTATCCTTACAAGGAAATGAGATGAAAAAATAACTGTAAACACCAGGTTTTCTTTTGCTAAATAATATACCACCCAACTGTGAGGCCTCTGTCAGTCACCAATTACAATAGAAGAGGTTCCTACTTAAATGCCCCTACTGGGACAGTGTTGTGTGAGGCTGAACCGTCTGATGCATGAGTGGCAGTCTGTTAGACATGCTGCAATTGTGGTCTGTCCCAGTACTATTTGAGTTGTAGGGAGTTTTACCTCTCTCTAGTATAGGGTTATCAATTGGATCCAAGTTGGGGCAGAATGATATGCAGTACAAGTTGTTGCTCATGTAGCATGTCTGCTCAAAAGAACAGTATGGCCCTTACAATTTGGCATTAACATCATTGCAGAAATTGTCAGAATGAGTTTGTAGATAACATCCAACTGCTGTAGTGGCTCTGACACTTGATGTTTCATCAAGGTTTACTCTTAAAACCTTTCCTATGGCTGAATATGGCCACCAAGCAGCACAGGTTTGGAGTCAGGGTTTTCCTTTGTCTAGATGTGTTGCCACACCTCCAGGCTAACGAGTTCCATCTGCTCAACTGATTTGCTAATTAACCCATAAATGGGAACTTGACAGGTATTAAGAGATGATTTCACACTCTTCAAAACCAAGGATTTATTGAACTGGGTGCAGTTTAAAGTATACCCAGGACAGACCATCCAACAGAGATTAATAATTAAGGAATTTACAGTAGAAACCAGGCAGACTCAGGGCTGAAAACCAATTTGGAGAAGGAAAACATGGAGGCTGAAAGAGCCCTCAGCTGGTTTTGGATTCTGGGAAGTTCTGTTTGGTGCTTATGACAGAAGGGGAAATGGGACAAAAGATTATGTTTTAAGTTATAAATAAGATAAAATAACCAAGACTAAACAGTTAATCAAAATGCAGATCTTCATTAAGCCTAATTTGACACATCAGACACCCTTGTTTATCCATTATACAGAATGTGGTTTATTTCCTAGAATTTCATTGGTTAATTCTGTGCCATGAGTTTTCTCATGAAGGACTAGAACTACTAATATTTCAAGACATTTTGAAGAAGAAAACTGAAAGAACCTTCACCTGGTTTTAGATCCTGGGAAGTTCTATTTGATGCTTATGACAAAAAGTGGGTAAGGGACATGTTTTAGGTTATAAATTTTGCATAACGCAATCATAAACACAAACTTAATCATAGTACTGATCTCTGTGAAGCTTATAGCTGCATGACAGACACCTTTGTTTACCCAGAATACTGAATATATGGTTCATTTCTAAGTGTTTTATTAGTTAATTGGGTGCAGCTATTTAGATGATAATTTGGTGTTGCTGACTGGACATTCAACCTGCTTTGGTGACAATACTTTTTGGCACAAGAAGTATACACACACACATGCATGCACACCCAGAAATATACACATACTGAAAGGGAGAGCGTGTCAAAGAGACACAGAGAGAAAGAGAGAATGAGAGAAACATTAAAAGGTCTGATATCAAATAAGTCCGCATTGGATCAGCAATGTCAAAAAAGTGGTACCAAAACAGCCATGCCAAAATGTTTTTTATCCAAGTGGAATGAGTGTACAATGTAGTATCTGATTAAAGAGAAACTGGATCTGTAGGTTGTGTCATTTGGTTAGCTATATGGTTGTCAACAACAACAACGATATATAACAAATTTGAATGAAAATAGATTAATATTTCACTTACCGATCTACCCATGCCTTATATTTAGGAATATCTTTGGCGTATAGCAGCTTGCTGGAAGGAGAATCTTTTCCTAACCGGTGCTCACTCATTGAACAGCTGTCCATGAACGTCTGGGCAGTCACCGATAGGCAGGAGTCGACGATATGAGATTTGTGGATATCGAAGACAAAGTTGGGATTTTTTATAATATTTACCCAGAATCGCAAAGGAAGGCTGCAAAGAGAATGCATCAGAAGGATAGAATTAAATAAAACAAGTTCAAATAGAAAAATTAAACTTCAAATGAAAATGTGTTAAATCAGTATTTATATTCTTTGCATTTGTATAGGTCTTTGGGACAAACAATATTTTGTTATGCCTGCAAGATAAACCTGAAGACAGGTAAAATTAGAAGCACTGAATAGAGCCTAGTGGAGAAGCTCTTGCTCCCAAGCAGTCAAGATCAACACACTGAAGGAGGAAACAAGTCTCAAAATAGATAACTTATTGACCCTCCACCATCATGTAAATTCCTAACAAAAAATAATGTATAATCAATAAGAAAATTTTTGGTTTAAAAGCAATGTTTTCTACATTCTTTTGTATCATTATCACAGTTTAGTAAAAAATATTTCAAGAAATTTAATGAAAATACATAACAAAAATTGATAAGAACAATAAAAATCCACTCATATTATGCTGATATAGTTGGAATATATAACGTTTATTGACCACTTGGATAGCCACATAGACCTCCTAGGGGGTCAGTATTGATCACTTTGCTGATCCCTTCTCAGACAATTTAATTCCTCAGTCTCTTTCAATACAAGTCATTCTATAAGTCTTGTGCCAATCCTGTGTAATGTTGTTTGTTTCCAGTCTTTCATGAAAAATATATCTGGCTATGGGGGAGTATTACCTTGCTCGGAAACAAGTGAAGATTGGCAACATGATGGGCATATGGTCATAGAAAACTGCCTCAGCAAATTCTATCATACTGATAAAAACACTAAAATGGGGATGTTGAATGACAATGATTATGAATGCATCACTGCAAGGCAGTTTGCTTTTATCTAACCTTTTGACTGACTACCTGGTGGGCCCCAGTGCCAGCCCAATTTGTTGCTAATGATTGTAAAAGTTATTGTCTTGACTTACCTGTTGGATTTCCATGTGTGTACAACTTCAGGCTCAATGTTATGGAGCTGGGCTTGCTCATCAAGGAAGTCAAAAATATATTTTATGGCCAGGGGTAATACTTGACCGCGATGGGTGGTACTAAATATTCGTTCAAACAAATCATCAACATATTGTTGAAGAGTACCCTGAAATCATAAACAAACGACAAAATTAGACATAAATTTTTTCTATCATTACCATCATTTAAAGCAGTGAACTGGTAAAATTATTAGCATGCTGGGTAAAATGCTTAGCAGCATTTCATCCATCTTTATGTTCTAGGTTCAATTTCTGCTGAGGTTGATTTTTACCTTTCATCCTGGGGTCAATGTAATTGATTAGTTCCCTCCACCCAAATTTCAGGCCTTGTGCCTTTAGTAGAAAGGATTATTATTATTATCATTTAAGGTGGTGAGCTGGCAGAATTGTTATCACACCAGGAAAAATGCTGAGCAACATTTCTCCCAACTTTACATTCAAAGTTCAAATGCTGCTGAGATCAACTTAGCCTTTCACCCTTTTGGTGTTGGACACTGGCTTGATGTAATCAACTTGACCCTTCCCTCCAAATTGCTGGCCTTGTACCAAAATTCGAAACCATTATTATTATTATGAAGCACTTTCCCGCACTGTTGTAGCTGGCTATGAGGGCACAACAACACATTCTTTCTGAATTGAAGATCAGCCCATTGCAAGGTTACCCATTCACAACTGAGTAAACAAGAGCAATGTAAAATGATGCCTTTTGTTCAAAAATATAATGCACTACTTGTCTGTGAATGGAAACCATGATCTTGCAATTGTGAGTGCAACACCTTAACTGCTAGACCACACACCCTTACTATATACATATATGTACACATATTCAGTGACTACATAAACTTAGACATACACACACATAATGCAAATGTATACCTCTACATATATCCATGTATACAAATAAATTTATGATTTTATATGTGTGTGTGTATGTGTGTATATACACACACATACACACATCAGTATTTCATAGTTTTTGTTGTATGTATTCCTTTAATAAATGTGTAACCTCTTTCTCTCTCTCTCTTTCTCTCTATGGAATCTGTTGCCGTTATTAATAGTCAGACATCAACATCTGTACTGTGTCACACAATAAAATTCACTAAATTACTGTGTTTTTTACTCTTACTACTATATTTTGGTAACAAAACCAGGTGGAACTATAATTATAGATACACATTTCAACCTATAATCAGAATATAATACCAATAGTTTGTGGGAGAAGTCTGAACTATTACATACACTTTCATGTGTATTTAAGAAAGATATAGAAGCTGAAAGAGTCATCAAACAGTCAGAGGTTTCAAGAAAGGCAACTAGAAACCTTTGATAAAAGGAAAGAAGTGATAAAGATTTAGAATAATAATAATTTTTACTACAGGCGCTGAAATTTTGAGGGGAGGGCGCCTAGTCAGTTAAACTGGCCCTCAGTGCTCAACTGGTACTTGTTTCATCAACCCTGGGAGGATGAAAGGAAAAGGTGACTGTGTTGGAATTTGAATGTAAGGAGCCAGAGGAAATGCTGCATTCTGTTTGGTATGCTAATGAATGTTCTAGTTTGCTGCCTAATAATAATAATGATAATAATAATAATAATAATAATAATAATAATAATATGAGTGCAAACCTCCTCCAAGGTAACACCAACGACCTCTCAACAATAAGCCAGAGATGATTTTTTAAAATGAGAATATCTGAAATAAACTAGACTGCTCTCACAAACGAAAATACTAAAAATGACCCCAACTGCTCCCAAAAGTTAAGTAAAAAAAACAAAAAAAAAAACCGGAAAAATAATCCAGAATCCTTGTCCAGTACCAGATTAATCTTATCAGTTTATGCTAGTCATGAGGCTAAACATCCCTGAAAATTTCATCTGTTTCCATCCAGCAGTTCTTGAGATATCTTGTCTATGGACAAACAAACAAACATGACTGAAAACAATACCTCTGCCTTTGCTAAAGCAGAGGTAATAATCCTTTCTAAAGGAACAAGGCTGAAATTTGTGGGGAGGGGACTAGTCAATCACACTGACCTACAGTGTTTGCCTGGTACTTAATTTATTGAACCTGAAAGGATGAAAGACAAACTCAGTTCTGGCGGAATTAAATAATAATAAAATGGTAACAAAAAAACAAGGTTTCTATAGGATAATTTACTGAAGGCCATGGTGCCTGGACCAGCAGGATATGAAAAGATAGTGACAATGTTTGAATGTTTACACTATATACTATGTCAATTTGGATGTCAGGAAATATGGTGATAGTCCTTTCTACTATAAACACAAGACCTGAAATTTTTTTTATGGTAGGGGGCTTAGTTGATTACATTTACCCCAGTGCTCAACTGGTACTTATTTTAATTGACCCTGAAAAGATGAAAAGTAAAGTTAACCTTGGTGGAATTTGAACTCAAAATGTAAAGATGGACAAAATGCTGCTTAGCATTTTGCCCAAGATGCTAACAATTCTGTCAGCTTGCTGCCTACAAAAATTATCACAATAATAACAATAACAATGATGATAGCAACCTACCTTAGTTGTTAGCAGTCTTGTGAGATAAATTTCACTGACCATTTTGCTTCCTCGATCTCCCTCTCTATGTGTTGGTGAATCATGTTGTTTTACCTGAGAATTTATAAAGAGGAATGGATATAGAAACCAGCATTTAAACAACAAAACCATCATAGTTACAAATACACACGTTACCCAAAGAGAAATATTGGGCATTAATGTTGGCATCACCAACATTAAAAAAGAAAACAAGTTAAGAGATATAACAAGCCTATGATTGCAGTCATAGATGTGTGCTTAACCTGTTAGCATTCAGATTTCTCTGTTGAATTTAATTCTTATTTATTCATAATGCTTTTAATTAATCATGCATTAACATGTAACTTTGAGATTTTGATGATTGTTTACTTTTAGAATGATATTGTTGGGTAAGTGTGAGAGGCTGGGCCTGGCTGGTTTGAACATAACACAGACAAAATATTCAAGCTGGATTAAAATGCCAGTTTAAATGCTAAAGGGTGAAGAAGTACTCTTTGCAACTACATATTTTTGGCTTGCTCCTACTGAGGAACACGTTGGGTAAATCTCTTCTAACATATTCTTGGTGATAGGAAACACTAGACTGGTACTTTATTTTATCAAAGGCAAAGTTGTCATAAGTATAATTTGAGCTCAGAATGTGAAAAGACAGGAAGAACTACTAGAAGGCATTTTGTCCAATATTCTAAGAATTCTGTCACCTTATTGTTTTGGGTTTTTGATTTAGACACAAGGGTAGGGGTTGTTCAATATCACTGACTCCTATACCAGACTGGCATTTTGGTTTTACTGATCCTAAAAAGGATGAAAAAGTCAACCTTGCTGAGATCTGATCTCAGAATGTTAAGGGCTGACACATTTTGTTCCTGATGCTCTACTAATTCTGCCAGCTTACAAAAGTGATTCTTTCTACAATAAGCTCAAGGCCTGAAATTTTGGAGGAGGGAGCTAGTCAATTATACTGACACCAGTGCTCGACTGGTGCTTATTTCATTGACTCCCAAAAGGATTCAACGCAAAGTCAACCTCAGTAGAATTTGAGTTCAGAGCATAAAGACAGCACTAGACCAGATATTTTGAAGAAAGATGTAATCGACTGCATTGACTCCAGTACTTAATCAATATTTATTTTATCTACTCAGGAATGGATAATGATTACTTTATATTCTATCTTTCTAACTGGCATGGATTGGATAGTTTGACAGGATCCAAGAAGCCAAGAGGACTGTGTTGCACACCGATGTCTGCTTTGAAATATTTTCATTTAATGAGGGTGGGGAGTCCTCTCTGTAGCTGATGATGTTTTCAACTATAAAAGGATCTATGTAATCTTTTAAATGCTGCTATTAAATTTCAGTTAAACTGACAATATCCAGCTCTAATATTCCATCTGCTTCAAACTGGCCACATCTAGCCTCTCATACCTATTCTAAAATGTCATCTGAAAATAAACAACAACATCGTTGAAATCTCAAAGCAATGAGATAATGTATGATTAATTCAAAACGATGTGAATAAATAAGCATAGACAGAGCAATCAAAGGGTTAAATGAGAAATTAACTTCAATTAAGTAAAGATAGAAATATCTGAAAATGGTGACTTTCTCATTTCATTGGTTTGATTGCTCTGCTTCATGGGTTTTCTCTAACTGAACAAGCTGAGGCTACACTGTTGCAGCAGAAGTGGCAATATATTATGGTTGAGTAGCCCATCCCAAAAGGTCCTTGAATAAATGTTGTTTAAGGATGATGAACGAATTACTCATGTTTCCAGGTGTGAATTTTTCAAACCCCCAAAAATCCCTCTCCACACATGATTATGATGTGTCTCCACTACCCCTACTCATGATCAGAAATGCACATATTGTCAGCTAGTAAAGGACATGCTCAACTGGTTAAGGTCGAGCAACTGACAAGCAAATCTGTGATATTGAGCAGAATATTTGCTGTATCCCATCTTTTATACTAAGACAAAACATGTACCTGCTAATACTTGCAATCAGTTAAGATCAGAAATCATAAGAGTGACTGCCTGGTACTACATCAGGGGATTTATTATTATTATTATTATTATTATTATTATATTATTATTATTATTATTAATACCCTGTGTGCGTAAGCGAAAGCAGGGTATTGTAGGCGTTCATCTTTGTCTGTGTGTTTGCAAAATTACTGAAAGCAGCTGAATAAATTATCACCAAATTTGGCAGAAAAACTAATTGGGCAAGTGGCTTGAAATGATGAAAATTTGGTTTGATTATCTTCAAAGATACATAAATACATACACAGATATGTGACTCTGTGTGTGTGTGTACAGTGATGGATATGAGGGTTTCATTTATTTATGAGTTGATTTTTAAAATTTATACGGAATAAAATTTATCTGCACACACCAATGCCTTTTTTTTCTGCATTATTATTGTATTTAGTTGTGCAACATTTTTGGTAGTTATTTCAGTAAATTTTCTTTCAGGTTTTCATTGAACTGCTATTAGGGCCTCATGCTTTTTGTTTAATACAAGAACATGAAGAGATTGCAAGTTAAAGGTATGAACTTTAAGTATTGCATTTGTAAGGTGTGAAACCCTGTCAACCTTTCTAGTACTGATTAAATTTTAGCTGGTGAGGTAACATAATAAATACATGCAAATCAGTTCTTACAACCTCTTTCTATTGGCCAGTAAAAATAAAATGTGTGTATGACATCGTATGAATTGTGGAGAATTCTGAAATATGAGAGCTTTGGGTTTGAGAACCTTGTTTCTTAAGCATGTAGTCTTGGGTTCAAGTCCCACTGTGTGGCACCTTAGGCATGTATCTTCTACATAGAGCTTGGCTGACTAAAGCCTTATGAGTGGAATTGGTTGTGTGTGTGTGTGTCTGTGTTTATTCACATACCCATCATTTGACACCTAGTGTTGTTAAGTTTACATTCCCGTAACTTAGTGGTTCAGCAAAAGAGACCAACAGAATAAGTACTAGATTTACAATTAAGTACTGTCATAATTTTTTTTACTAAACCCTGCAAGTCAGTGCTCCAGCATGGCCAAAGTCCAATGACTGAAATAAGTGAAAATTAAAAGGTAAATTTTCCCATTCATTTATAGAAAATGAGTTAACCCAGTTCTTGTGTCACAAGTCCACATGTACGGAACTGAATATACTTAGCTCTGATGCTGTTAGAGTTAGAGCTTAAACATTGAAGAAAATGATTTACAGAAGAGAAATTACTTTAGAGTTACATCAGATTGGGGCTCAAAATGAAAGGGGTTTTGTACATGAGTATAAAAGTAAAGGCAATGAGAGTTACTCACCAAATGATATTTGCGTATATTGTTTTCTCCATCATTAGGTATACCACTAGAATTGACAGTACGACCTAAAGATGGGCTACGGGTGTAGAGAGAATTTTCTGAAATTAAACGTTCTGGAAAATGTAAAAGTAAACAATTATAAAAAAAAGTATTGCTGACTGGTCAGAATAAAAGATAAAAGAAAAGATATAATGACATAAATAAAAGATATGGATTTTCAAAACAATGTTGGGTGAAGAGAAGAAAATGTTGACACATGTGGCTACACTGGCATACATATCATTAGCCGATCAAAGAATGCTTTGTAACTCTTGCAAAATTTCAGATTTACTGTATCTGATGGCATGAAAGGCACTTGGGCATATTAAATGCACTCCAATGTCAGTGGTGTGGAGGCATATGGCCTAGTGGTTAGAGCAGTGGACTCGCAGTCAAGGGATCGTGGGCTTGAATCTCAGACCGGGTGATATGTGTGTTTATGAGCAAAACACCTAAGCTCCACACGGCTCCGGCAGAAGGTAATGGCAAACTTCTTCTCATTCTTTCCTCCTGCATCTTGCAGCTCACCTGCAACGGACTGGCGTCCTGTCCAGGTGGGGAGCCTATACGCCAAGGAAACCAGGAAACTGGCCCTTATAAGCCAAGCATGGCTCGAAATAGGAACAAACAATGTCAGTGGCGTATATTCAGGGTAAAACATTTTTAGTGCATTAAAGCATGTAATACTGGTTTCAAATTTTGGCACAAGCCCAGCAATTTTGTGGAAGTACTTCACTGATACTCATTTTATTGATTTCCAAAAGGATGTAAGGTGAAATCAACCTCAGCGGAATTTGAACTCACAACATAATGGTGGATGCAAATGTTACAAAAGTATCTTAGCTATAGCAGGCTCTTACTTTTGATGATATATAAGATATACTTTTCACCCAGCAAAAAATTTTTTTTTTTTAAATCATCCAAGGAATTACCATAAGTTAATTTTGTCCCTGACACTCATTACTATGGGCTAATTTTAATTCAGACAGTCTCTGCCACTTAGCCTGACTCTAGAATAATAAATTATATCATATATTTAAACTAAAAATACATGGAGAAAATCAATATATATATATATATAGGCACAGGAGTGGCTGTGTGGTAAGTAGCTTGCTTACCAACCACATGGTTCTGGATTCAGTCCCACTGTGTGGCACCTTCGACAAGTGTCTTCTACTATAGCTTTGGGCCGATCAAAGCCTAGTGAGTGGATGTGGTAGACGGAAACTGAAAGAAGCCTATCATATATATATATATATATGTATGCGTTTGTGTGTCCCCCCCACCATTGCTTGACAACTAATGTTGGTATGTTTAAATCCCGTAACTTAGTGGTTCAGCAAAAGAGCCCATCATCATCATCATCATCGTTTAGCGTCCGTTTTCCATGCTAGCATGGGTTGGACGGTTCAACTGGGGTCTGTGAAGCCAGAAGGCTTCATCAGGCCTAGTCAGATCTGGCAGTGTTTCTACGGCTGGATGCCCTTCCTAACGCCAACCACTCCGTGAGTGTAGTGGGTGCTTTTTACGTGCCACCCGCACAGGTGCCAGACAGAGCTGGCAAACAGCCACGAACAGATGGTGCTTTTTACTAGGGGTCAATTTGTTCAACTAAAGGTGGTGCTCCAGCATGGCCACAGTTAAATGACTGAAACAGATAAAAGGATATATATAAATAGACATGGCTGTGTGGATAAGAAACTCCCTTTGCAACTATGTGGTTTTGGGTTCAGTCTCACTGCATGGCACCTAGGGGCAAGTTAGTTCTACTGTAGACTTGGGCCAAACAATGCCTTGTGAATGAATTTGGTAGACAGAAAATGTGTGAAAACCCAAAGAAACTATATGAAAGCCTACCCCACCATTTGACAGTCACAGTCAATGAGCTTAGCAGTTCAGTAAAAGGGAGCAACAAAATAAGACTTGTTTGACTAAAAGCTTCCAAGGTGGTACCCCAGCATTGTTGCAACCTAATGACAGAAATAACTAAAAGACAAAAGAGAAATAAATGAGAGAGAGAGAGAGAAGTCTTTGATTTCTTACCATATTTATAAAAGGTTGGCTTTTCTTGTAGAGGGGGTCCAGTGTTTACAGGAGTTTGTTTCTTCCTAAGTGCCATATAAGCGCCATCATTGACCTACATAATCCAGATAGAAATAATAGAAAAGGAACATTTTAATTAAAATTGAAATATGCCAAAAATTAGAGATGGTTTAGATACATGGGACAGTGATGGAGTGGAGAATAGTACAGAGAGAAAAGCGTCATGCCAAATAAATAAATAAGTAAATAAAAATAGTGAGGAGGATTGGGCAACAAGTCAATTGGAAGTTTTTAGGGTGTTACATTACATATATCAGAGAGTCACAACATATCACAACAAAAACCACAAGGCTATTCAAATAGCAAAATCATCAAAAGTGATTTTGGAAGAGCTAGTTGAAAAGAAAAGTAAAGAAAGAAATACAGTTTGTATGTAAGAACATGGTAGAATAATCTTTATTTATGTAACATGCTCAACGTATATGTATCATTGAAAAGCCAGAAGCTGCAGTTTTTCATCTGGGAAAAATTCCTTGATAAATGTAGTATGTTAAAAAAATGTAATATCCTTCAGAGTTAGATGAAACAAAATCACCCTAGAAGTGATTACTTAAGTGAATGATCCCATATTCACCAATGTTGTTGCTTGTCCAATGGCACACACTCATGTCACTTCTGAAACAAGATTGAATCAGCCAATCTGAAGTATGCAGAAATAGTATATAGACTACAAGCTGGTTTGCAATGGTGGCTCAGGAATAAAATCTGTATCTTGCTTTAAAGTTTAATGCTTTTTTTTAAACAATTGATTTTTCCTGGTTGAAAACCTGCTGCTTCTGGCTTTTTTAACGACAACCATACATTAAGTATATTATATGGATAAAGTTTTTATCACCAAACTGCTTCTATTGCATAATTTGAATTTTATTCTGCTTGGGTGGCACTTTTGCAAACTAATGTATAGTGTATGCATTATCTCTGTGTACTTCAGTCATGCTGATTTGATTTCATTTCAGAAGTGACATGAGTACATGATATTGATCAGACACAACAACAATGAAATACATATCTGTCACTCTCATGGTCACTTCTAGAAAATTTCATTTCACTTGGTTCTGAAGTATATTGTGATTTTTAACACATTATGTCTATAAAGGGATTTTTCTCTGGACAGAAAACTGCAGCTTTGGCATTTCAATGACACACATATTGTAAGTAGGTTATATAAAAATTTTACTCTAGAGTTGTTTCTATTGCATAATTCAAACACAGTAGAGTGTTTGGTGAGAGAAAGGAGTATTATGTGTGGGGGAGGAGAGGGTCTTAACAAAAATTGCTGTGTACGAAAGGGGGAGGGAACAATGAGAATGAGAGTGTATGAGTGAGAAAGGGAGACAGCATAAAGGATAGGATCAACATGTGTAAATAGATCAAGTCTATGTATATAAATAGATCAGGTCCATGTTGTGTGGTTAAGAAGCTCACTTTGCAACCACATGGTTTCATGTTCAATCTTGCAGCACAGCAGCTTGCAAAAGGTCTGACCAATACTTTTTCAATGAATTTGGTAGACAGAAACTATATGGAATGCTGTGGTGTATTTATATATATATATATTATATATATATATATAATATATATATATATGTACATATACACACACACGTGTGTGTCTTTGTGATTATGTTTGTCCCCACACTGCTTGAGAACCAGTGTTGGCTAGCATATGTAGCTGTAACTCAGCAGCTTAGCAAAAGAAGACTGATAGAATAAGTACCAGACTCAAAAAAAAATAAACAAATATTGGGGTTGATTTGTTTGTCTAGACTTTTCAAGGCAGTGCCCCAGCATGGCCATAGTATACATACATACATACATACATACATACATATATATATATATATATATATATATATATGTATCAGCATGTCCACATTTCCATGCTTGCATGGGTAAGATGGAATTGATTGAATTTTTGAGGCAGATTTTCTGTGGCTGGATGCCTTTCCGGTTGCCAACTCTCACCTATTTTCTAAGCAAGGTAATATTTTCTCATGGCCGGACATATTTGCATGCAGGTTGGAAACAAAAGCCACTACTTGTAGGATAACACTTGTTTAATGTGTGTGTGTTACTGTATCAATGTGAGGGAGCAGATACAGGAAAGTATCCAAAATGTACAGGGGTGGGGCAGTCAGAGAGAGAGAGAGAGAGAGAGAGAGAGAGAGAGAGAGCTAATGTACCAACAAGAAAAGTAAAGAACATGATCATGCAACACATGCTAATAGATGTGAAAAATAGTTTAAAAAAGAAACGAGGTGTGGGGGTGAGTGAATCAGGGCTCTCTCCACAATGATTAAGCATAAACTTATTAAATTATTGTGACAGATAATCTCATGCTCCCTCTTTTATCTCAGGCTTTTAATCCACAAATTCATTCCTATTGAGATTCTGAATTAAATACAGTCTATGTTTGGAGTTATCTGGTTTATAAATCCACATAAAGTCTTTAGATAACAGAGATAATTCATATATCTTGTAATAATGGTTGTTCAGATCTTAGCAGAGCTGATGCAAAGAAACTTGAGCAAACTAATGATAATGGCTCACTTATTAGAATTTTAATTAAAATCCCCTATGTCAAAATGAAATCTATTCAAAAGCAGCAAATACCTCTCTTGTTACGGTTTCTAAAGAGTGTGATGATATTTTAAATTGGACATATGATTGATTCTTTTCAACTATCTACTGTATGGAAACCATTGTCAGGCAGTTGACTCAGAATTCATTGATATGGCATAAAGCGGATCCATTTTTGCAGAAAATGACAGAGAAGAGGATGCACCTTGAGTATGTTATTCTCATAAATGTTCATGTGTGTGCACAGATTTAGTACATACAATTGTTGAGATACACATACATTTTATATACATGCATATAACATGTATATAATACATGTATATCATATGTATATATGTATGTATATAAGGGAGAAAACTTTTAAATTCTAAAGGTTTGAAAATGAAACTAACAAAATTTCTAAAAGATTATACAGTTTAGCCTTTTGGAGATGAATAAAATTCATGGAAAATATTCATAAGTAATACACCTTGGTGTTTAGGGAGTTTCTCCATATCAAACTGTGATCTCTCCAATGAGAGATCACAATTCCAATACTATGAAGATGTGATTAAAATGTCACAAAAAAGAATCAGCAAGATGGATTCTTCAAGCTGAGTCAGCCAGCATTAGATCCAGAGGAAGATCAAGAATGAAATGGTTGGATAATATTCATAGCCTCAGTTGGCTACTCTTGGGAATCCAGCCAGAGAGTTCAATGCTGGTTGCTTAGATAGGGCCCTATGGAGGAGGTGCACTGAGGCCTCTACCCCAACAACCCTCTTAAGAATAGTGAGCAGAGAAGATGACTGGATGGAAGGATGCAATACAGCATACGGACATGTGCATGCACACATGCACATACACACAAAACTATACCATATACAGAGAAACTATACATATATATTTAAAATTCTATAATCGAGCTTTATATATATAGATATATATATGCATACACACACAAAATACCTTGCAAATTATTGATCAAAGATTTCAAAAGAAAATTCAGTGTGTGTCTATGTATATACATATGTATGTTTGTACATTTTCAACACTAACATAAGAATATGATGGGAAAAATTGAAACATGGTATGTGTGTGCGTGTGTGTGTGCAAAGTTTGAAGTCTATATGAACATAAAGTCATTAGAATAAACAAAGCCCTCCTAAAAGGGTTCATTTGGCAGTATGATTTCCCTAGGAATAAGTTTGTAATCCTTGTTACCACATACACGCACGCATCTAACACTGAACTGAACATTATCTATATAAAGCTTTCAGTTATTTCTACCCCTTAGTTAAGGTAAGTTTGAAAAGATATAAAAAAATCTAAGGCCAATCTGTCCTACCCACCCGAGGCCTTAAGAGCTTTCTGTTTCAAAGTAATTTAAATAGAAATTTCCATCAAAATTTTGTGTTAATTTATGTTTCAAGCAGCAGCTTCTCAACAACAAAGTTAACTTTATTAAATTCATTATTTTAAAAATTAATTGAAACAAACTGTATTTCAACAGAAATATGGTAACAAAAAGATTAAAGTGATCTAAATGGAAATCTTTTAGGAACATTTCATGTTAATTTATGTTCCAAATACTTAAGAGTGGTAAAGATATCCTAGTAAATTCTTCATTATTTTCAGAATCAGTTGAAACAAAAGCAGTGTATGATAATAGTTGTTGAATTCTTCAACTAGTTGTATTATTATTTTACTTATTCTATATTTGGTATTTTATGTGTTGGTCAAGCTGAAAAATAAGTCATTTTCTCAACTGGTCAATCAACTTATTGTTCTAACTTCTGTGACTAAATTGGTTCAATACTCAGTCACAGAGCTAATCAGCTAATGAACAAATCAGTCACATAACTCAATTGAATGTAGAAGCTGCTACATAGTTGGTCAGTGAATATGTGACCTTACTGACTATTTAGTATTCATCTACAGTGATGGTCAATCAATTTCAGCTCCATGTCTTATTTTTCTGCCTTTGATTCAATTAATTTTGAAAATAAGGGAGAATTTAGTAAAATAACTGTCATTTGTAACAAAAACCAACACAAAATTTTAATCCAAAGTTTTGATTTCGATAATTTTAAACCCTTTTTTTTTTTTTACCAGATTTCAGTTGAAATATTCTCACTTTGTTTCAGTTAATTTTGAAAATAATGTAAAATTTAATGAAATGTCATTATTAAGCTGGTGTTTGGAATATATACTTAAAATTTTGATGGCAGGTTCTAATACAGATCACTTTAAAACTGAGAATTTATATTGAAGAACTAGGGGCAACCTTAGATGACGGGTTCGTATCAACAGGGTCAAGTTACTAGATCAACTGTTCTGTCAACCAATCACCTTATTGTATTCCTGGTTTTAGACAGTCTCACAGTAGATTAGTTGATAGGTCAGTGACATAAACAGCCAGTCAGTTAGGCAGTTGAAAAGTTCTCTCTGATCGGATCTTATCCTAAATTCATGCCAGTTCCTCATCAAGTAGTCATTCACTTGACAATATGGTTAAAGCTGTATTATTTTTCTAAAACATTTTGACAAATTCAGCAAGGCTTTTATGCAAAAAGAAGAACACCTGAGGTAATTCTTAATGTCATGCAGAAGGAAGACAAATACCAAAAAAAAAAAAAATGAAGAACAAACAAACAAAAAGAACAACAACAATAACATTGAATTGATCCATATACAACAAGAACAACAGCGCCAGCATTCTTCAGTCATTACCATTCCAGATAAAAATAGATGAAGGTAGGGGACATAATTCAAGCAACCCCCAAAACAACAACGTCAAGACAATATAAAAGAAAACATCTCTAAATAGATGCGAAAAGTGGGTGGGGTGGATATTTATACTATATCCGAGCTGGTGGCATCAATCTTGAAGTTTTCCTGGGTCTTTCTTGCTCCCGAAAACTACATACATTCCTCTGTGTTAGACATACACACTCTTTTTTTTTTTTGTTATGTAGATGAAGAGGAGCAACGAAGTCGGATGAAAGGGACATGCAGTGAGTATGGGTTTTACCTTGTAGTGCGCGAGTGAATTGAGTCGTTTGAGGTCACCCTCGATCTTTGAGGTGCTGTCTTCATCATTGAGGATGAGGATCTCGTTGGGGGTTGAACGCCATTCTGGAGGTTGAGCAAATAAGACTGTCAATAGGTAAACAGAAACCTTTTATCAGACAAGCTGAACGTTAAGAAAAAAATGCACTCACTTACGGTCACAGTTTGCCAGAGGGGTGTGAAAGCGAGGTCGGGTTTTGTCGAATGAATATCATTATTATTTTTATTATTTTTTTTTAATGCTTGTATGAAGTAGAAAGTTGCCAATGAGTAATAACAGAAATGTTTCTTCTGCACCATACAGCAGCAACAACAGCAGCAGCAGAAATATTTGGAACAGCAGCAGCAAATCTCATTGGCAACAAAAACAGCAGCAGCAGTGGTAGTAGTAGTAGTAGTAGAAGTATCAGCAGTGACATTAATAAGAGAAATGGCCATAGATAGATAGGAATAGTAGTAGTAGTAGTAGTAGTAGTAGCAGCATTAAGGGAAAAGGAAATTGTTAGCATCAGATCAGTGGTTATTGAGACATATTCTGTAAGCCAAAGGTCGAAAGTGGAAAAGATGAAGGCAGTCTGTATGCTGGGCTAATATTTTTTTCTTTTGATGCTACACCTTTCCTTCCTCCATCAAGTGTTACTGTATTTCCATTTGGAAGAGTTACACACAAAGGGAGATAACTCCTGTGAACAAGACATTTAAAAAAATGCCTCCAATCTAATATATTGAGGTACCATACTACATATATAATGTACATAATATATATATATTATATAATAGATATAAATATATATTTATATATTATATAATAGATATAAATATATATTTATATATTATATAATATATATGTATTTATATTATATAAAATATATTTATATATATATAATAAACATATTTATATATTATATAATATATATATTTATATTATGTACCTCTGCCAATATATCTATATCTTTCTTTATACATATATAACATATCTATATATTAACATGTCTCCATATACATATATATACATTTCAAATTTTTGTGTGTGTGTACACATACACACACAGATGAATAAAGATGTACAGATGTAAAAATAAAATACACATATATTCAGCTGTGCATGTGTGTATATACATTGATAGTGCATTTACTGCAGGCAACAGAAGAGCATAGAAGCTATATTAGTAACACTACCTAGGCCATTTTCATAATATCTCCATGATATAAAGGAAGGAGGGAAATGACAATATATATATATATATATATATATATATATATATATATAATATGTTGGGTGAATAGATGTTGATTTGATGGTCTTCATTCAATTTTTGATTTATGATTTTGACTGCCTTATCTATGGAACTAACTTTGTCCGATTGAGAATAGATCTAAAGAATTATTGTGGATTGATGGAACATGTCTTTGAAATTGTTTTAGATAGTCACCTATAGGTTGAGAAAAAAAGAAAAAAGAGGAGGGGAGAGGAGAAAAACAGATAGATGGAAGATAGAAAGTGTTGTGAGGAAAAGAGAGAAAGAGCAGAGAGAGAGATTAAAAGCAAGAGCAGAGACAAATTGGGATTTGAGCAGATATATGAGAGAGAGAGAGAGTGAATGAAATGGAGATAGAAGTGGAGAGAGTCAGTAGAGAAGAAAAGTAGAGAGTGTGAAAGAGAAGGAGCAAGCTGTGTGTACATGAGAATATACTGCCAAGGTTGTATTTATGGGTGTGTATCTTACACTAATTACTTGTATGTAATTCACACCCCTAATTTAGTGTTAAATCTTGGTGCAAAATTATTTCCCTTCATAGTTTTAGCTTTGCCCTGTGTATAAGTCACACCTAAGTGAAATGTGTGTGTGTGTATATACATACACACACACACACACACTGAGACATATCAAAAGTAAATAGACACCATCGTTCATGAAAGATTTATTTCTAGAAACAAAATGCAATGTGCATATGTTTTAAGGCTCAAAGTGTCTGCACAGGTAAAAGTATATAATGAAAGGGGAGTGTCTATTTAATTTTAAGATGCTTGTGTGTGTGTGTGTGTGTGTAATATATTATATGCAGTCATATGTGTGTGACATTATATGCAGCCATGAGTGTGTGTGTGTGTGTGTGTGATATTATATGCAGCCGTGTGTATGGGTGTGTGTGTGAGTATGTGAGAGAGAAAAATATTAAGAATGTGTATCTTTGTCTCTGTATCACTATGAATAAAATACTATCTGTCAATATAGTGTTCTTACAGTTTTTGTAATAATAGCCAAAATAATAATCACTAATCCTAATAATGATAATGATGATGATGATGAAGAAATAAATGAAGGCAAAAACTTATTTTGGTTAAACACAAGGCTTTTTGTCTTTCTGTAAATCTGCATTACTAGTATCTATCTATAGCAGTGCTCTGCAGCCAGTATGCCACGGCACACTGGTGTGCCACAGTGTAACCTGATGATAAATTTTTTCGCTATACTTGTAGTTATATTTCTATTTAAAAAGAATATAAGTGTACTGCAAGGGAAAAAGATTGCGGAGCACTGATGTATAGCAATGACTTTATTGATCTTGCAGCAGTGTAAGACCGAGTCTATCCAGTGTAAGAGCTGAAGCTATAAAACTGAAAAATCTAACTTCATACCATAACAAATGTGCTCTACTGTTTCATGAATAACAACAACCAGAGTAACTCTTTCTACTATGGGCAAAAGGGCTAAAATTTTGGGGGAGGAGGCTAGTCAATTACATTGACCCTCCAGTACACAACTGGTACTCTGAAAGGATCAAAGGCATAGTTCCTTGTTGGAATTTGAACTCAGAATGCAAAGATGGACAATATGCTAAGTGGGTAATGATTCTACCAGCTTGACACCTCAGTAATAAAAAAATTCATTTCTATTATAGGCACAGGGCCTGAAAGTTGTGGAGAGAGAGTTAATCGATAATATAGACCCTAGTGTTTCACTGGTACTCAATTTATTGACCTTGAAAGGATGAAAGGAAAAGTTGACCTCAGTGGAATTTGAACTCGGAACATAGAGATGGACAAAATGCTGCTAAGCATTTTGCCTGGTGTGTTAACAACATTGCCAATAGGCTGCCTTATTAATAATAATAATAATAATAATTTCTACTACAGGCACAAGGCCTGATATTTGGGGGAGGGGGACAGTCAACCACACTGATCCCAGTACTCGACTGGTACTTATTTCATTGAGCCTGAAAGGATGAAAGACAAAGTTGACCTTGGTGGAATTTGAACTCAGAACATAGCAGATGAAATACCACTCAGTATTTCGCCTGGCATGCTAATGATTCTGTCAGCTCTCCACTTTAGTAATAATAATAATAATAGTAGTAGTAGTAGTAGTAGTAATGATTCTTTCTGCAATAGGTACAAAGCTTGAGATTTATTAGGGGTGGGGTAGTCAATTACATTGATCCCTATACTTGACTAGTATTTATTTTACGGACCCTGAAAGGATAAAAGACAAATTAGACTTCAGTGAATTTAAATCCAGAATGTAAATTTGGATGAAATGCTGCTAAGCATTTTGTTTGGTATGCTAATGATTCTTCCACCTTTTTCTAACTTTTGGCACAAGGCCAACAATTTTAAGGTAAGGGATCAACTTGATTACATTGAACCTAGTACAGGACTGTTTCTTCATTTTATTGACTCCATAAAGCAACTTTCTGGATGTTCTAATCATTCTGCCAGTTTACTGCTCTAATAATGATTCTTTCTATTAAAGAGGCAAGGTCTTGATGGTTGCAGCCCTGAAGGGTTTTAGCCAAACAAATTACCAGAATTTTGTTTTAAGTTTGGTCATTATTCTATCGGACTCTTTTGCCAACCAGCTAAGCTGTGGAGACATAAACAAAGCAACAATGGTTGTTAAATGGTGGTGGTAGGGTGAACACGCACACACACACACACACACACACACACACACACACAACATGCTTCCACACAGATGAAAACTGCAGCTTCTGCCTTTTCAACAATACACATAAGTTAAGGATGTCATATAGATAAAGATTTTGTTCTAGGGCTACTTCTATTGCTATACATACATACATATATACATACATACACACACACACACACACACACACACACACACATACATACATATATAGGGTGTCCCAAAAAAATGTATACACACTTCAACAGCTGATAACTCGACGTTTTTCTTTCCAGATTAAACCCACTGGAATTAAAGATGGCAGTCAGACTAAGCTTTGAACAATGGAAATTCATTCCAAAATGCTACTGGAAGTGTGAAAACGCAGTTGAAGTGCAAGGACTGTTTAGGAGGGAGTTTCAGACAGATCCACTAATGAGAATTATATCACTTGAACTAGAGATGATTTTGAAGCTGATGGAACTATTCAGAATGTCCATGAGAAGCATTCCAGAAGACCACGAGCATTGACAACCCTTACAAAGCAAGCAGGAGTACTGAAACATATCACCCAAGTCCAAGAAAATTTGTGCAGCAAGCAAGTCATGGGGTAGGTATTTCAAAATCGTCTGTCCAATGCACTTTGAAGCATTGTCAATGGAAAAGCTATGTTCCAAGATTAGTCCATACTATTAATGATGATGATCCAGACCGAAGAGTGCAGTAGTGCAAGTGGTACTTGGCACTACGTGCAGAAGATGCACACTTTCCAAAAAAGTTTGTGTGGAGTGTGGAGGACACATTCAAATTAAATGGATTAATTAACCACAACAATTGCACCTACTGGGGACCTGAAAACCTGCATGTTATGGTGGAACGCCCTTGTTATTTACCGACCGGAAGTTACAGTGTGGTGTGGCTTATCACCATGAGGATTAATTGGACCATTCTTTTTTGATGCTAGTGTGAATGGTCCTGTTTACATGAACTTGCTACAACAGTCTATCATGCCAAGCATTAAAGAAGACTTTGAAGATGAGGAGTTTCAGTAAGATGGGGCACCCCCACACTACCATCATGATGTTAAATCTTTCCTTGATGAGATCTTGTCAAACAGGTGGATTGGATGAATGGGTTTCATTGAATAGCCTCCATGTTCACCTGACATCACACCACTAGATTTATTTATTATGGGGATACCTAAAAGACAAAGTCTATGCTATGAAACCTGCAACAGTCCCTGATTTGAAAGCAACCATTGAATGAAAATGCACATGAATACCAAACAAATTATATATATATATATATATATATATATATAAATGGCTGGCTTCTTTCAATTTCTGTCTACTACATAGTAGACAAGGCTATAGTAAAATACACTTGCCCAAAATGCTGTGCAGTGGGACTGAACTCGAAACTAGATGGTTGTAAGGTAAGTTTCTTAACCACTTGGCCATGCCTGTTTGTATATTATTAAAAATAATAAGAAAAAAGTAATAAAATTTGCAACAACATCAACACTAGAAATACTACTACTACTTCTGCTGCTGCTGCTGTTACAAATTAATATTTTTCTTTTGACAAAATGCTATAAAATCAAACACAAGGTTCTGAGAGGATTTAGCATTTTGGAATTTATAGGTTTACCAATATTTTGGAATAAAGGATTTTGTAATATTTTTAGAATTCTCTTTTTCAAAGACCTTCAGAATAAAAGTGAAGCTGAAGCACACACACACACAATCCTTAAAAGCTATACTAAGAAGACTACATATTCACTGTTTTCCTCGCAAAGTAAAAGAAAAAAATAGAAAAAAATATAAACTCATAAATTATATTTGTATGTATGTGTATGTATTCATGTTTTTGAGTGTGTGTATACATATATACATACATACATACATACATATAAACACACACACACACATAAGTGACTAAATGGAAAAAATGAGTCCTTAATACCACATGGGTGGAGGAACAATTTCATTTAACAGAATTGAATTCAATAGTTCAATACCACAAGTTTCATGTGGATATGTTCACAGTTATTGAATTGGAGTTTGAATTATGGTTGATGGTAGACACACATACTTATGTGTATTCATACATATATATAGCGTACACACATATATATAAACACATAATCTATACCTATATATTGTACATATATGCATATGTATACATACATACACATATATATGCAATATATACACACATACATATACACACACACACACACATATATATATGTATATATATATATATATATATATATATATATATATATATATACACACATTGGTGACTAACAGGAAAAATGAGTTCTTAACTTGCATGAGTGGATTAATAGAATTCAATAGTCCAATACCAGAGGTTTCATGTGAATATATTCATAGTTATTCAATCATAGTTTGAATAACTGGTGATCACACACACATACAAACTATTTAAAAGGGAATGGGATTAAAAATAAAGCGGACACAGTAAGTGGGTGAAGAGGTGATCTTTGTATGGGTGAATGTGGGCAGTTAAGTAGATAGATGGATGAATAAAGAATGTGTGATCGTGTATTGAAGATGATAGGGAGGTGGATATCTCAGATCTTCTTTTGAGAACAAAAAAAAAAAAAATTGATTAGGACACACCCACAAGTCTCTGCACTTGCCCTATTTCATTTCTTACTATGACTCTCTTCCGAAAGACATTTTAATCTGTAGAATATATAATTCAGTTAGCCATAAGCACACTCAAATTTGCTGTGGCATTAGATTTATGATTACTGAAAGGTTTTAGTCAAAAGCTACAACAAACCAAGCTCAAAAAACAAGCTTGCTGTGACTGTACTTGTAGCATCTCTGTCACACACTAAACTTCTTCATATAGCAATGACCAAAACCTCTTCATACAGCAATGAAGATAGGGTTAGTTAGATGCAAAGGAGTTTATTGAGCTGGTCAACCCTTTAGCATTTAATCTAGCCTTATCCAGCCAATAATAATGCACAATTAAATTCTTCAAGATCTAGTTTCTAAAAAGTATTATTATTATGTATACTCTTTTACTTGTTTCAGTCATTTGACTATGGCTATGCTGGAGCACCGCCTTTAGTTGAGAAAATCAATCCCAGGACTTATTCTTTGTAAGTCTAGTACTTATTCTATCGGTCTCTTTTGCCGAACTGCTAAGTTACGGGGACATAAACACACCAGCATCAGTTTTCAAGTGATGTTGGGAGGACAAACAAAGACACACAAACATATACACACACATACATATATACGATGGGCTTCTTTCAGTTTCCATCTACCAAATCCACTCACAAGGCTACTATAGCCTTGGCCCAAGGCTATAGTAGAAGACACTTGCCCAAGGTGTCACGCAGTGGGACTGAACCCGGAACCATACCATGTGGTCTGTAAGCAAGCTACTTACCACACAGCCACTCCTATGCGTATGTATGTTTAAAAACTATATGGAAGTGTTATTTGGGCAAGTTATTGGGACAACTTTGGATCTCAGCATGAAACCTGTTTTCCTCATGTGTTCTATTATTCATTTAACATGGTATTTTCTGGGAAGCAAAACACCTGTGAGGAATGAGGGCAGATGTACAAGGAAGTAGAAAAATGGATAGAAGTATGAGAAAGCACACAGAGTGATGGGAGTGAATGTGTTTTGTGTTTGTAGTTGTATATGTATATATACACATTTATACACACACACACACACATGAATGATGGAAGCACTTGTGTGTCTCAGATTGAACATTCTTAAGAAATGGAAGTAATCCTTCCACTGATAAAGATTAACAATAATCCATTTAAATCCCAGTTCATAGCTACCCTTTAACCAAGCTACATCGTTCAGTAGTATCACTCTCTCTCTCTCTCTCACACACACACACACTGTCTGCTCTCTCTTATATCAAGCTGCAACACATGTTAGATCATAGTGGTGGTGGTGGTGATGTTACAAGAGCTGACTGTAATAGGCATGATGACAGGTAGTCCTTGGGATGACAGAGGTATCACTAGTGGAAACACACAAGTGTGTGTGTGCAAGCATACATACACACACAGAGCTTAACTAGAAAATTAAGCTTTCTAGTGAAAGGAATAGTGAAAAGATTTAATTATCAAGGAATAAATAAATAAACTCTCTGATCTGTATTCACTTCCTCTTGCTATAAAGTACTCTCACATTCTGTGTGTGTTTATGCATGAGTGTGTATGTTTGTGCAGGCACACAAATGTGTTCATTTATAAATACAAGGTTTTCAAAGTAAAGGGACTAAAAATTTTTTAAATTTATATTATTATTAATATTATTGTTATTGGTGAACTAGCAGATTTGTCAATATACAGGACAAAATGCTTAGTGGCATTCTTCTGGTTCAAATTCTACTAAGGTCAACTCTGCCTTCCATACTTTCAGGGTCATTAAGATAGGTATCACTTGAGCACTGGGAGTGATGTAATTGATTAGCCTCCACCCTCAAAATTTCTGGCCTTGTGTTTATACTAGAAAGAATTATAAAGTGGCAAGCTTGCACTGGGGTTGATGTAGTTGACTTTCCCTTTTCCCTCAAAATAGCTGGCCCTGTGCTAAAAGTTAGAAAGAATAATTATTATAATCATTATCATTATCAGGGTAGTGAGCTGGTGGAATCGTTAGCATGCTGGACAAAACGCTTAACAGCATTTCTTCTGGCTTTACATTCTGAGTTCAAATGTCACCAGAGTCAACTTGGCTTTTCCTTTTTTTAGGGTGGGTAATAAAATAAATACCAGTCAAACACTGAGTTCGATGTAACTGATTCTCCCCACACTTCCAAAATTTCGGGTCTATAGTTGAAAGGATTATTATGATGATCAAAGTGGCAAGCTGGGAGAATTGTTAGCATGCTGGGCAAAATGCTCAGTGACATTTCATCCGTCTTTACATTCTGAGTTCAAATTCCACTGAGGTCAACTTTGCTTTTTATCCCTTTGGGGTAGATCAAACAAGCACCAGTTGAACATTAAGACTTATCCCCTTCTCCAAAACTGCTGACCTTCAGCCAAAATTTGAATTCATCATCATCATCATCATTATTATTATAAAGGTGGTGAACTGGCAGAATTGTTAGCATGCCGGATGAAATGCTTAGCAGTATTTCACCTGTTACTATGTTCTGAGTTCAAATTCTGCCAAGGTCAACTTTGCCTTTCGTCCTTTCAGGATCAATAAATTAAGTACCAATTGAGTACTGGGGTTGACATAATCGACTTAACCCCTTCCCCTAAATTTCAAGCCTTGTGCCTGTAGTAGAAAGGATTATTATTATCATTATTATTATTATGATCATAATTGGTGGTGGTCGAGTTGGTTGTAGTGGTAGTGTTGCTCTAATGAAATTTGAAGCAACATTGTAGGGTGGATAAGGTTTGAAACCCTTATCTCACATTTTATAATGACTTTCTATCTAATTCATTGTCTTAATACACTATTGCAAAACAAAAAAAAAATCTTCCTTTTCTTGTGCTCTCTCTTCTGCTGCTCATCATCATCATCATAATCAATTGTTATTTTGTTTGTGGAAGATTTATAATTAAGAATTGAATGAGTTTCTAAGGTTACATGTTAACAAACATGACAAATAGAATTCAAATTCTGAAGACGTAAGCTCACTCAATTACAGAAAAAAATTTTAAAAAGTTCTCATGTTATTAAATAATATTGATTTTTCTAGCATTTGGTATGATAATACTGACCCCTTATTTAGGGTCTAATTATACACAGTAAGGTAAAACAAACAACAATAAAAATTCATCCTGAAAAGAAAAAAGAAAACAACAAGAACAAAAACAAAAATGAAATTTTGACATATATCGATATCTTTCAATTAGGTACAGAGACCCAGAGTAATATCAGACAACTAGAACTGAACCTGAAACATTACTGTTATTTATTTTTATAATCCTTGTAGGGATAAAAAAAAAAAAAAACAGAACCTTGCTCTGGTTTGAACTTGTAATCTTAAGCTACTTTAACTATTAATATCATTATTAAATCATTATGTCTGACTATTCTCTCCTTCAGTTCTGTCACCTTTGTTTGAAAGATATTTCTTGTTCCAATATTTTCAAAACCAGAGAGACAACAACACTCAAAATTCTATCATTTGGAGCAAAATGTCTGATAGAATAGATACATCAAAATTTGTTTTCTTTTACAAGACCAAATTTTCTAATTGAAGATTTTTTTTTTACTTTAAGATTGCAAGCTTGAAACGATAAATATAAATAGTGTATTTGATGGCATAAAAATGCAAACAAACTCCAATTTGAGAAGGGCATGTTCAGGATAAAAAGTTTTTTGTCCATTGACCTTTCAGCTATCAAATTATAAATGCTTATTTACCCACATTGTTATGAATTAACCATATATTATCTTGTAGCTTTGAGATTTCAATGATACAGTTGCTTTTTTTCAAGAATGATACTGTAGTTTAAGTGTGAGGGGCTGGATTCGGCTAGTTTGAATGTAAAACAGGCAGCATGTTTTGAGCTGGATATAGCTGGTTTAAATCATGTATTATTTAAAGCAATCTAAAATAGTGAGCTGGTAGAATCATTAGCATGCTGGGCAAAATGCTTAGTGATATTTCTTTCTTCTTCTTCATGTTCTGAGTTCTAATTCTGCCTAAGTTAGCTTAATTGATTTACCGCCCCCACATCAAACTTGATGGCTTTGTACCAAAATTTGAAACCAATATTTAAAACAATCAGGTCCAACTTTGATATGGGATCCAGATGTATATGTCAAGACATTTTTTTTTTTGTTATTAAAATCAACAAGCAAGAAATTCTACAATACACAAAATATTTTAAAAGTTTCTTTTTAATACACTTCCTAATGATATTTAATTACAAAAAGAGGACTTTTTAAACATTGAATGGCTTAGGGGGACCATCTGAGTAACATAGGAATCAAAGGGGTCTATCAGTAACAAAAAAAACACAAAGGTTTAAGAATTACTGATTTAAACTGACCATGTCCAGCTAAAATATTCTATATGACTTATGTTTAAGCTGGCCAGATGCAGTTTATGATCACCTTACAATGTCATTCTAAAAATAAACAAATTACATCACTGAAATCTTGAAGCTATGAAATAAATAATGTATTATTAATTCAAAACAATGTGAATACTAAAGAGGTTACAGTAATTTCATGGAACAGAAACTATGAGTGTTGGATTCAGCTGTGGAATTGAAAGTATTGAAATTTTACTGGATTATTTTTGCAAAATCTCTTGGTAATCACTTAAAAACAAAATGCTTTAGAAAGGAAGTTGGACAAGATAAAGAGGGAACAGACAACAATTCTCTTAAAACTTCTAAAGTGAACAAACTTGGTTATATATAGTTATGCTGATGGAATTGTTTCATCCATCACTAAGAATGTCACTTACCAAGGTCTAAGCTCTCTATGGGTGGCCGTCTACTAAATGGAGCATTCTTGTAGATGGCATCCATGATTTTCTCCTTGACATGTGTGATGGTGTCACAGTCGAGTACTTTGACTGGAACATATGGTTGGCTAAACTGCTCTGTGTCACACACATTTATTGTCTGTGAATATATAAGAGAAAGAAAGATATGAATAAATATATGCAAACACATTTAGACACTGGCATTTGAAGATAAATTTATAAGGAGTACAGTGTATAGCAATAACACTAGAACATTAATAGTACCTATTTTATCTCTTTAGCATTCCATTGGTCACATCCAACCCAAATATCTTACCTGTTTTATGTTCAAACCAGCAAAATCCTGTCTGTCACACTGATCCTACATCATCGAAATTTTGAAGCTTTGAGGTTATGCATGATTAATTCAAGACAATGTAAATAAATTCAACAGAGTATTCTGAATGCTAAAGGGTTAATGATACCTATTTTAATTAGCCCTATGAATTGATTAAAATGAAAAGCAAAGAAAAAAAATCAAACCTAGTGGAATTTGAACTTGGGACATAAAAGAATATAACTAAATACCCTGAGCAAACTGAAGTTAATACGTTTTGAAATTACAATGTTAGTTCAATATTTATATTACGTTATATTCGTCATTCTGAAAGAGAATCACTTTAGCAATGCTAAAGTTCCCCTCCAAAATTATCACCTTAGTCTAATTCTGGCTACATTGCTTTCAGACCACACCTCTCCAAGATGGTTACTCTTCTGGAAAGGAAGTTTTGGCCAAAGTTTTTACTATACTGGCTGGATGGTGACACAGCACAAACAATTGTAAAAGATGTAGCAGCACTGAATGGTTTTGAGTAGAGTTTGGCACACAGTTTGTCTCAAATATAAAAGACAAATAGATCTTTCACTAAGTTGTACAACACACTAGCATGTAAGAGTGAATATTCTGCTAAAAACTTAGAAAGATTAGAATTCATGTTTAACCCATTTGCTACCACATTTCTGTTTAAATACACCGCTATTGTTTCAATTAATTTAGAAAATAACAAAGAATTCAATAAAACAACTTTGTCATTAGCTGGTGTTTGGAACATGACAAGATTTTTATGGAAGGTTTAAATTTAGATCATTTTAAATCAGAAAGTTTGTATCATATAACCTGGGCAGGTTTCAGGAATGTTAGTATTGCAAGGGTTAAACAAGCAATACCATTTCTACCCTTACAGATTCTTACACTCATCATCAGATGTAAGAAAACCATTATCTAGAACAGTGGTCCTCAACTGGAGTCCATATAGCCCTTTGGGGTCCATATGGCCCTTTGGGGTCCATATAAGATTTTGTTTGTTAAAATTTATCTGCAATAAACTTGTTATACATGACCAATTCACAAATTATCTTAGCAATTTCTAATAATATTTCATTATATATACTGACTTTTTAAAAATCGAATGGTGGGTCCATCCAAGTAAAATAAGAATCAAAAGGGTCCAGAGTTAAAAAAGTGGTTGAGAAATACTGATGTAGAAGCTTAAGAAAGAGCACTTGTTATCTTACAAGTTGATAAGTTCAGTCAGCTACTAAGTGTGAATCAAATATCACCTGGTTTGTACAACAACACATGCTACTTACACAATGTTATTTCTCTTATCTAAGTTAAGGTACTTCTAATGAGAAAGTAAAAAGGAAAGATAGATTGGATGTACTCACCAGCGTGCGGAAATCTATCTGCTGACGAATCAGTTTGTCTTCACTCAGGGAGTACTTAGCTTCACTGGAGATAGCATCAACGGGGCCTTTTGATACCTGATGCTTGATTGCTTGGAACAGCAAAAATAAGGGTTTTCCGGCACAGTCCTACAAAGAAAGAGAGAAAGAGGGAAACGTTAAACCCAGAAATTCATGGAATCTTTGTCAACTTATTTTATGTTTGTGGTTGGCCCAGAATTATAATTAGAAGACTTGCTGAAAGTGTTGTGCATTCTGACTGAACTTGAAAGCGTATGGTTGGGAAACAAACTTCTTAATCATACAGCCATGCCTGCATCCACCATCACCATTACCATCATCATCATAGTGTCTGTTCTCCATACTGGAATGGGTCAGGCAGTTTGAATGGAACAGGGAAGCCAGAGAGCTGCATCAAGTTCCAGTCTGTTTTGGCTTGGTTTCTACAATTGGATGACCTTCCTAATGCCAGCCACTCCACAGAGCGTACCAAATGCCAGTTATGTCTCACTGGCACGGGTGCTTTTCATGTGTCTCCAGCACATGAAATATATGTGTGTACGTGTGTGTGAGGTATGTATATATATATATGGAGAGAGAGAGAGAGAGAGAGAGACAGACAGACAGAGAGCATCATCATTGTTTAACATCCACTTTCCCAAGCTTACATGGGTTGGAGAGAATTTGTGGCGACAGATTTTCTGTAGACAGATGCCATTCTTGTTGCCAACCTTCACCCAACACCAGACATGTTTTCACAGGAGATTAGAAACAAAAGGCCACTATTGCAGGATGATGAGATTTGTTTATAAGTATGGCATGAAGTCAAGGTAAGGAGACAGTAACACACACACACACCATAATTATTTAACGTCTTTTCCATGAGTTGGATGGTTTGACAAGAGCTGGCAAAGGTTGTGCCAAGCTGGGCTTCTTTCAGCTTCTGTCTCCCAAATCCACATGCAAAACTTTGGTTAGTTTGGGGCTGTAGTAGAAGGTGCTATGCAATGGAATTGAACCTTAAGACCATGTGGTTGGGAAGCAAGTTTGTTACCACAGTCATGCCTGTACTTATATACATAAAAACAAATAATATATATATATATATACATATATATATATCTACACGCACACACACATTAATGTTTGTTTTCATGTTCAGTTATAATAAAAACAATTTTATATTAATCTGATGAGTTGCTCTGTACTTTTGTAGAGTACATATTTATTATTCTTAAATAACAATGTTGTTGGCAGTGACTTCAAAGTTTTGACCAGCTAAGCCATACATCATGCGTGCATTTGTATATACACACATGCATACATATATTTGCAGGCAGACAGATAGATAGATAGATATACTTTACAAACTGTTCCCCTACTTCAGTACCTCTCAATATGGCTGGCTGACTCTTTCAATATATCTCAATCTATTTATCTAAATATCAACTGCCTGACTATTCCTTTATCTTTCTGCCCTGGCATCTGTTTGTCCATCTCTCTGCATCTACATATACACATACACATATGTTTTGTATGTGTGTGTGTGTGTGTGTGTGTGTGTGTGTGTGTGTGTGTGTCCCCCTCTATGAAGCTGTTCCTCAGCTTTTCTTCCTTTGCAGCCTCTTCCTATCCCAAACTCCCCGTCTGAAAGACATAAAATACAAAGAAAATATAACAAGTCTGTCCCTTAAAGATTTAGATGTATAGAAGAGGAGGGAGAGGAGGATGAGGAGGAGATTGCAATTCTGTTTTATTATTCTTGTCTCTAGTTGTAGCCTTTCTCCCCTTTCTTTGAAAAGAAAGGAATGCTAATAGTATTCTTCCTGTGCATACCCTCACTCCTTCAGGTACCTCCTCCCCTATTAGGGGGGGGGAGTGATTCTCCTCTTCAATCCCTTATGCATCTGCCTAGACTACTCCTTATTCTCCCTAAAAAGTGGGGACAGACTGCTCCTTTTTCTCATAAAATATAGAAATATCTGCCATATTGTGTCTGTCATTGTTTTATATATATATTTTTTTATTCTTAGCTTGCTGATGTATATGTACATCAGTCTTTGTGTGTGTGTGTGTGTGTGTGTGTGTGTGTGTTGACATACACATGTACTTTTACTCATTTATCCAGATGCACACATACATACATTGTTTCATTTCTTCATGTGGATATGCAGTCACACACAGACTTGCTTTTACCTCCTCTTCCTCCACCAAGTCCTACTCCTTAGCTCCTTAGTGGTGGTAGCAGTATAAGTAGTAACAGCAACTAGATGTACCTCATACTACCAAAAATAAATCCTGATGGTGCTGTTTTCACCCTTCATCCCTTTAGGCTTTTACAAAGATCAATCCAGATGGTAATATTTTCCTTTTATAAGTTTGTGATAGTTCAATGTCAATTTGAGGGTGATTTGAACCACAGAAAGGCTTCCTTGACTTATACCAGTTATGTACTAATATGGATTAAATCAGTTAACACTAATCCTTTGCACTAGTGGTACCAGTGCAGTCGAAAACCAAGCCTGCAATCATTTCATGACATGGCTGTGTGGTAAGCATGTTGCTTCCCTCCCACATGGTTCTAGGTTCAGTCTCACTGGGTGGTACCCTGAGCAAGTGTCTTCTGCTATAACCCTGAGCAAACTAATGCCTTGTAGGTGGATTTGGCAGACAGAAACTGAAAGGAGCCTGTCATGTGTATACAAATGAGTGTGTGTGTGTGTCCTGGGTATGACATTAAAATGCATCCAGTGGTGAGGCTTCAATCCAGGAGTTCTGGAGTTGTGGGGAGCATGGTGTCACCCTTAGTTACCATTACTCCTTGGTCTGTTTTGACCAGGAACAGTAGCATCTGCCAGGGTAAATTTCTCAGGAGTAGAGAAGACCAGCGCTGGATTAACCATTAAATAAAATAAGCACGTGCTTAGGGCATCAAGGGAAGGAGGGGCACCACAGAAATGGTAAATAGTTTATGGTACAAAAGAAATCACTTTAAAGTTGCTAAAATAATATTCAGGATGCCTTTATTTCTAAGTATAGATGCAGATGTGTTACCTAAGATTAATTTTGAGGATCTGAGCAAAGACTTTGCAATTCTAAAATGTAGGAGAAAACTTTGATTGCTTGGAACAGCAAAAATAAGGGTTTTCCGGCACAGTCCTCTATTAATGAAGTGGAAGTATACAAAAATAAACATTATTTTCCCTCTTAATGTTTTGTTTCATTTTGAAAAATAAAAATTTATTTTATGGTTTGTTATTGTTTAAATTTTGAATTACATAAGCCTTTATGGGGGCACCAAAATCTTTTAAGTGCTTAGGGCCTCGATGGGTCTTAATCCGACCCTGGAGAAGACTCTTGTCATTTTTGACAAAGGTATAGGAAAGACAGCTCTTCTAGGAGAAAGATGCTCTGTCATAAAACTTGCAGTCAAAATAATGCCAGCCATCTTGCAATGCTTGTCATTGGAACCTACTATGTTGATAGAGCATGGTTGAAATGTCTTAAAGATTTTATCACTTAAATCCAATGACATACAGATGTCTCACTATCATTTCATTTCTTGACCTGTTTTATCTTTCATAATGTTCTATGGCAATGGGTGTATAGCTGAAAAGTCATATCTATGCAAATGCATAGATGAAAGCAAATCAGAACAATCAGGTTGAATGTGAGATGACTATCATCTGATGAGATGAGACAAACATCAAGTGTATGTATGTGTCTATGTTACTGTCTGGTTGCCTTGACTTCAGGTAATAGTTGTAAATGAATGTCACCGTCATACAAGCGGTGTCCTTTATTTTCAATCTTCCATGAAAACATGTCTGGTCATGGGGAATATTACCTTACTTGGAAACAGGTGAAGGTTAGTGACAGGAGGAGCACCTAATTATAGGAAATTTGCCTCAATAAATTCCACCTGACTTATGCAAGTATGGAAAAGTGGCTCTGTTGTAAGAAGCTTACTTCTCAACTACATGGTTAAGGGTTCAGTCCCACTGTGTGGCACTTTGGGAAAATGACTTCTATTATAGCCATGAGCCAACCAAAGCCTTGTGAGTAGATTTGGGAAATGAAAACTAAAAATGGTCCATCGTATATGAGTGTGTGAGTGTGTGCATGCCTTTGCCCTCCCCTACTACTGCTTGACAACCAGTGTTGGCATGTTTATGTCCCTGTAACTTAGTGGTTTAGCAAAACAGACTGCTAGAATAAGTTTCAGGCTTTAAAAATATAAAGTACTGGAGTTGACACATTCAACTAAAAATTCTTCAAATCAGTGCCCCAGCATGGCCACAGTCTAACGACTGAAACAAGTAAAAAGATAAAAGATAAATTAAATACAATGATTATGTCTCTAATTTGCTTTGGAAAGACATGTGCCTCACCTCATATATATTGCTGTTCAAAACTTCGGGTTCTGAAATTTAATTGAGCCTCATGGAAGTGATAAGTGATTGAGACCTTTGGTGATATGCTATGCTTCAGAAGATTCATCAAGCCAAATGAAAT
>NC_043001.1:81335867-81385867 GCF_006345805.1 Octopus sinensis | reverse complement strand
TCATTATATATATTTGTGTATGTATACATATGTGTGACAGGCATAGCTGTGTAGTTAAGAAGAATGCTTCCCAACAACGTAGCTTTAGGTTCCATCCCACTTCATGGCACACTGGGCAAATGTCTTCTACTATAATTTCAGGCTAATCAAAGCATTGTAAGTGAATTTGGTCGATGGAAACTGAGAGAAAATTGTCATGTATGTGTGTACCATCCATTTAAAGTCCATTTCCTGTTCCTGGAATGGGTTGGACAGCTTGACAAGATATATAAAATATACAAATGTGTGCCAAGATATATAAAATATGCAAGTGTGTGCCAACTTTCAAGAGGTCCAACAAGGCATATGAAAAAGACATACTGTTTCAGCTAAGATGGTACATCACTAAAAATATCATTTGTTCAGTTGATCTCAGTTCCATGATTGTGATCAACTAAAACCAATTCAGGCCACTAAAAAACATGACACAGTAGAGTGGGCTATATATATATATATATATATATATACATATATAAAACAAGACAGGTTTCTTTCAGTTTCTGTCTACCAAATCCTCTCACAAAGCTTTGTTTGGCCTGGGGCAATATTAAAAAGACACCAGCCCAAGATGCTATATAGGGGGATTGAAGCCATAACCATGAGATTGGGAAGTAAACTTCTTACCATACAGCAACACTTTATATATATATATATATATATATATATATATATATATATATATATATTATATATATATATATATATATATATATATATATATATATATATATATATATATATATAATCACAATCCCCCACTCACTCAGCTGTGAATTTAGGTGGTAGGAGGAATGGATGGGTTGGATGACATCAGACAAATAATAAAAATGAGACAGTGGAGAAAAAACAATAGCAGCAACATCACGAAACATCCTGTCTGTTCTATCCATCTGAACACCTTTTCCTTTTTAGATAGCCACTTAAAAAGTCTTGGAGAAGGAGAATAGCATTACATTAACCTTGACTGACCCTTCTGTTGACCAACCAGTATCATTGAAAGGAATTTCATTGAAAGCTATGAAAGGCAGGAGGTCGCTACTGACATTAACAGAGAATTGTCCAGGACAACTTTGTTTGGACATTAAAAACTCAAGTGTCAGTCTAAATATAGCAGACTGATTTTAGATAATTGATATTGGTGAATGTGTACGTGTGTTGTCTAAGTATGTAAGCGTGTGAAAATATCTGCATGCTGTGTTGTTTGGTTGTCATACTTGACACCTTCCATTTTCAATGTTGTAGTTGTAGAAATTGGGAGAGAAAAAAAAAAGCATGATTGTGTAGGCACAAGTATGACTGTGTGGTTAAGGAGCTTGCTATGTAACCATGCAATTCCAGGTTCAGTCCCACACCATGGCATGTTGGGCAAGTGTCTTCTACTACAGCCCTGGCCCAACCAGTGTCTTGTGAGTGAATTAAGTAGATGGAAACTAGAAGTCCACCATGTGTGTGTGAATGTGTGTGTGTGTGTGTGTATTGACATAAGAATTTATAAACATCCAAAAGAATGTGAAATAATTTTGTTGTTCATCATTATCATCTTCCTCCTTCTCCTCTAATGTCCATTTTCCATACTAGCATGAGTTGGACGGTTTGACCGGAGCTGGCAAGCTAGAGAGCTGCACTAAGTTCCAGTCTGATTTGGCTTGGTTTCTATGGCTGGATGTCCTTCCTAATGCCAACCACTTTACAGTGTGTGCTGGGTGCTTTGAACATGGCGTCGAATGAGCACTTATACATGCCACCAGCATGAGTACTTTTTACATGGCCCAGGACTTTTGTAGGCCAATCCTCTTCATCGGGGGGAGCAGTCTTAACACCTCTGTTGTGCAGGATGGGTCTTCTTGAGCACACTATAAATATCATATAATTACTGGGTTGAAAAACCCTTTAAGATATCATTTATGACTTTATCACTTGCCTTGAGATCCACTATTCTCAAAAAGACAATATCTTTGTGTGTGTGTGTTCATCATTTTAAAGTTTATGTCTACAGATTTCTCAACCTGTTCTTACTGATTTTTCCTTTTTTTTTTAAGTTGCAAATTGTGTGATTTGAGGGAGATTTGTTGCTAATTTCAGAAGCTCAAGAAAGCTTCATTGGTTTGCATTTGAATGAATGAGTGTGTGTGTGTGTATGTGGTGGAACAGTAGAGAGATAACAAAACCATTACTTATAGGAAATATAGGCAGCACAAGTTTTAACAAAAAACATTTCAGTTTATGAAATCCAGGCATAATAATATCATCATCATCAGCAGCAGCAGCAGCAGCCGTAGTGCTGGTGGTAGTAATCCTGTCTACTATTGGCACAAGGCCTGAAATTTTGGGAGAGGAGGCCAGGCCATTGCATCACCCACAGTACCTGACTAGTACTTATTTCATCATTCCTGAAAGGACGAAAAGTTGTTCTTGGCAGAATTTGAACTCAGAACATAAAAACTGCAAAAAATGGTCCTAGGCATTTTGACCTGTGTGCTAACGATTCTGCCAGCTCACAGCCTTAATAATAATAATAATAATAATAATAATAATGGTTCAAATTTTGCCACAAGGGCAGCTGTTTTGGGTGTGAAGATTAGTTGATTACATTGACTTCAAAGTTCAAATGATATTTATTTAACAACTCCAAAACGATGAAAAATAAAGTCAGTCTTGACAGAATTTAAGCTCAAATCATAGAGATGGACAAAATGCCACTAAGCATTAGGCCTGATATGCTAATGATTCTGTCAGCTTGCTGCCTTGAACATTGATGATGATAATAATAATAATAATGAGAAAAAGAAGAAAATAAGAAATAAAAGATAAGAAGACAAGATAAGAAGAAAAGGGAAAAATAAGAAATAGAAGCACAACCTAATTTGGAATTTGGTGTCAGACTTACCTGGAGGAACCGATAAAGTAAAAATGTAAACCAATTGCTAAGCATTTTTTCTGCTACTGATTCAGTCCTGAAAAATAAATGGTAAAGAGAAGCAATTAGTTATCATTCTATGGAACACATTTAGCTAATAATTGACACCTTTCACCTGCAACATCTCTCTCTCTCTTTTTCCATCTCTTTAATATTCTACAAGACTTAATTCTCTTGATACCAATCTCCCCAAAGTTTTTGCTAGGATTTATAATACTAATGACCTGTCTTAAAGTGATCTAAATTAAATCCATTCATAAAAATTTTATGTTAATCTATGCTCTAATTAATTATCAGCTTAATTCTTTTACTTGTTTCAGTCATTTGACTGTGGCCATGCTGGGGCACCACCTTTTAGTTGAACAAATCAACCCCAGGACCTATTCTTTGTAAGCCTACTCCTTATTCTATCAATCTCTTTTGCTGAACTGCTAAGTTATAGGGATGTAAACACACCAACATTGGCTGTCAAGCGATGGTAGGGGGACAAACACAGATACACATATAAAACAGGCTTCTTATCAGTTTCCATCTACCAAATCCACTCACAAGGCTTTGGTTGGCCTGAGGCTATAGTAAAAGACATTTGCCCATGGTGCTATGTAGTGGGACTGAACCTGCATCCATATGGTTGGAAGCAAGCTTCTTACCACACAGCCACTCCTGTTTAATGGTTTCAAATTTTGACACGGGGCCAGCAGTTTTTGAGAGGAGGGGAAGTCAATTGCACTGATCCCAATACTTGAGCGGTGTCTATTTTATTGACCCCAAAAGGATGAAAAGCAAAGTTGTCCTTGGTGAAATTGGAACTCAAAACACAAAAATGGATGAAGCATTTGTTTGGAGTATTAATGGTTCTGCCAACTCACTGCTTTTATCTGTTTAAAAATGACAAAGTTGTTTACATCCATAAGAATTACTTTCTCAAAATGAATACTGCAGTTTAGAAGGCTTTCAATAATATGTACACTTAGAATATATATATAATATATATATAATATATATATAATATATATATACAGATTGTAAATTTTGAATTCGTACTATTTCTGTTACTAATAATGAATTTTCATTCAGCCAACCCAGCTAATTGCGACATCAATGATCTTATCACTTTAACTACATCAGCTAGTTAAACAACACTATCTAACTACATCAACTTGGCATGTGGAGATGAGGATATTTACTACTGATGAACCTAACAAGCAGAAACCAAGTAGTCACTCTTCTCCAACTGCAGGATGATGTATATTTGCTTTTCCATGCTTGCCTGGATTGGACAGAATTTATTTGTCAAGGCAGGTTTTCTATGGCCTGATGCCTTTTGTGTCATGAACAGTTAACTGTTTTTGAACAAGGTAATATTTCCCTATGGCAGAAAATGTTTTTCACAGATGTTCAGAAATGAACAATCTAATTTGTATGACAGTAATGACCATTTACATCACATGATGCTAAGATAAGGGTATACACACACGTTATGTGTGTGCGTGTGTGACAGGATTTTTACCAAATTCACTCACAAGGCTTTTATTGGTCCAGAGTTACAGAAGAAGGTGCCATGCAGTGGGACTGAACATGAAACCACACAGGCAGGAAGCAAGCTTCATAACCACACAGCCACAGCTGTGGTAGGATTAAATAACAGCAACAAACAAGTAGATGTTTACACAATTAAAGCAAAAATACAAACGTATATATACACACAATGTAAATATTTTAGAAAGAGAGAGAGAGAAAGAGAGAGAGAGAAAGAGAGAGAAGAAAACAGATAGACAGAGAAGGAGGTGGAGGACAAAACTAAATTACATCCTCTTCCACCTCTACTTACCTTCGGAGCAGTAATTTGGGGTGATTATTGCCTTCAATGGAACGCTTTATTAAATCCTCCAGCAATGTCTTTAGAATGCTGAAATGATAAGAAAATAAAGTTTCAAATTGAGATGTCTATTAACGAATCATATATTACATGTCTGAAGTATTTAGAATTATTTCAAGAATTTAAGCCCGCATTGGAGTAGAAATTAGAGGTTGCTTTGTGTGTTTTTATTTTTAGTTTTTAAAACCAGAGAGAAACTGTAAGATTTTAATTTATTTATTTATTCTTTTTGCAGTGTAGTTCTGAACTGTTGTCACTGATGCTGGTTTGCCGTCACCAGGCGATCCATCAATGTGAGGGGAGATAACATGCTTCTCCGTGAACTCTTTAACTACGGCTGCTCATCTTCCCATCCATGTTACGATAGTAGGGCAGGTCATCAGTGCAGTTTTTTGGCTGAATAAGCAGAGTGCTGCTAAACCACTGTCCTTGAAAATTCACTGATATGTCCTACAATATAATCTCTTAAATTACATACACACACACACACACACACACACTTTAGGCAGTTAGCAATTATTTGAATTTCACATTCCTGTGAAATTCAAATAATTACATGTGAGGTGCCAGCTGCAATAACCATAAATAACTCTTGCCCTGCAGCATTAAGAACTCTTAAACATCTCACCTGTAGCTTCATATACCATATACATTATATACATTTATATATGTGTGTGTGTATTTATATATTTATATATATATATATATATATATATACTTGCTACTGATGAAGCTCAAAAAAGCAGAAATCCAAATTTAGCAATGTTACTGTTGCTGCTGTTTGATTTTCACCTGCTGCTGATACATATGTGTTTTTTAACACTATACATCTTGAAGAGATGCTTCCTTAAGATAAATACTGCAGTTTAAAAATGGATTCCAACAGTATGTATGGTTTAAGTAGGATATACAAATCACTAATTTAAACTAATACTGTGTCCATCACAAATAATGAATATATGTGTGTGTGTGTCCATATATCTAAAGATTGCAAATAATTTTTACAGAACAATACAATTATTCTTGTTGTGTCCATCTACTTTTGAGTAGAAGCATCAGTAAGCTTTATTTCCCAAATGTTAAGAATATATCTTGAACTTTATTCTAAAGTTTCTATAGAGAAACAAACTGCACATGGTCTCTCAGTCAAACACTTTAAATATATATGAGATGCAGATATGCTATTTAGTGTAGTTCTGTAAAAGATTATATGCTTAGTTTTCTCTAAAATAATAGCAGTGTTATAAACCCATGAATAAAACATGTAGGACAAGCAACCACAGGATTGTAATTTCAGCTTAGTTGTGTCTCATTCAGATGCAGTGCAGTGAGGCTCACTGTTACTTTTTCAGTAAAATTTTATATTTGTAGTCTAGATAATTTAAGAAAATCATTTGGTAGTGGCAATTACAGCATGAAGAAAATTACATAACATTAAAGTATGAAGGACGTTATGTAAATTATATTATAGATGTAAGAATTAATGAAGAGAGAGGAGAATATAGTGAGGATAAAGGAGGAGAAGGAATATAATGTGAGGTAAAGATTGAGGGAGAAAGAAAGGGAGGAGAAATATAGTGTGGGAGAGGGGAAGAAAGAAAGAGAGAGGGAAATACAGTGAGGGCGAGGAAGAAAGGGAGAAGGAAATATAGTGTGAGAGAGAAGGAAATATTGTGTGAAGAGTGAGAGAGATAGAGGGAGAGGGAGAAATATAGTGTGTGAGAGGAAGGAAAAAAGAGGAAATACAGTGTGAAGGATAAAGAGAAGGAGTAGGAAGATAGAGGGAAGAAGACGGGAGGAAAAGAGAGTGGGAAGAGCAAGGAGGAAGAAGAGTGAGCGGGAATAAAGTATGAGGGAGAGAGAAAAAGAGAGGAAGAGCTATGAAGACAAAGATTTGATAATTGAAAATGTTAGATGCAATCCATGAAAAATTCCTCCTGGCAGAAGAAAAATGGAACCCACAACTCACCTGGTGGCGTAAACCATGTCTGATTGCAAGGTAACAGAGATCAAAGATGCAACTTTGACTCGATCTCGCATTGTAAATGACTGGTGCGCCTCTAAAGTGCGTATAAACGTTAACAAGAATGTTGCATTCTTTATCAACTGCATGAAAAGCTGAAGAGGCTTGCTGTTTAAATTGGATGAGTTGGGCTGGTACTGCAAAGAGAAATAAAACAAAAACAAAAATAAATAAGCTTTTACAATATTGGTAAACTACTATAGGGGAAAATAGGAACATCAAAAGACAACAATTGATTGGGAAAGGCATATGTGTGCATATGAATATATATATATATATATATATATATGTTTCTTTACTACCCACAAAGGGGCTAAACATAGAGGGGACAAACAAGGACAGACAAACGGATTAAGTCGATTACATCGACCCCAGTGCGTAACTGGTACTTAATTTATCGACCCCGAAAGGATGAAAGGCAAAGTCGACCTCGGCGGAATTTGAACTCAGAACGCAACGACAGACGCAATACCGCTAAGCATTTCGCCCGGTGTGCTAACGTTTCTGCCAGCTCGCCGCCTTAATCTCCCATATATATATACACATGTATATAATAAAACATATAGGAGCACTCCATCAATTATGATTATGAGGGTTCCAGGTGGTACGATCAACCGAACAACTTACTTGTGAAATTAATGTGCAAGTCGCTGAGAACTCCACAGACATGACTACCCTTGATGTAGTTCTCTGGGAGATTCAGTGTGACACAGAGTGTGACATAGTTGGCCCTTTGGAATACAGGTAGTAATCATTTTTGTCAGCTGAGAGGACTGGAACAACATGAAATAAAGTGTCTTGTTCAAGGACACAATGCGTCGCTGGAGATTGAACTCACAACCTTACGATCGTGAGCTGAATGCCCTAACCACTAAGCCATGCACCTTCACTTATGTATGTATATGTAATATATATACATATATGTGTAAATGGATGCAGGAATGACTGTGTGATTAAGAAGTTTATTTTGCAAATGCAGAGTCTTGCATCTCATATAAGATGCTCAATTTCTAACGCTTCCCTATAGAACATAAATATCACAAACTACTGCATTTTCCAGTATAAAAATCAATGAGGCAGTTAGTGCAAACATGTGTAAGTATTCGAACAACTTCACTATCTTTCCAAATCCTGTTGCATTTCACATGGAATTTTCAGTCCTCTGAAGTTGATTTGGTGTACAGGTTGACCTATCTTGTTTTTTGGCTATAAATTTTGGCCCCCAAAAATTTGATTTGTGTGCCAGAAAATACAATATAGAACAGAAACAATATAAAAGTTAGCTACACTTATAAAAAGAAAAAAATCCATAAAACACAAGATACAATTACTAAAGAACAATATACCAAATCAAATTTATAAATTACATTGGGTATTTGTAGCTTGCTATCAAGTTTACATGCTTGTAGTGTTTTGTTAATAAGCAGGTTTTTGTTCATATTGTTTTTGTAATATACTAGTGTCAGTTTATGGTTTGGTATGAAGCATTTGGTGTTTTATTTTATGAGATCTTTTGCTTATGCATTTGACAGCTCTAAACCTTCCATACACTTTATTCATAAAATACACTTTCATCATCATCATTTAATGCAGTTTTCTGTGCTCTGCAAAGGGTCAAATGGAAATTTGTTGAGGCAGATTTTCTATGGGCAAATGCCCTTGTATGACAGTAATGCTCATTTACAATCATCTCATAATATCAAGATAAGGAGGGGCACAAATACACACAACAGGTTTCTTTCAGCATCTATTTATTACATCTACTTACAAGGCTATGGTCAACCAAAGGCTAGAGCAGAAGACCCTTGTTCAAGATGCTGTGAAGCAGGACTAAATCTGAAACCATCTTACCCACACAGTCATGCAGTGATCTGCATGATGCATTTATTCAAATTTTGACACACTAATATTTTCTGTGTGAATGCACATGGCTCAGTGGATAGAGCGTCAGGCTTGCAACTGTGAGGAAGTGAGTTCAATTCCCAGACCGGTCTATGCATTGTGTCTTTTACCTTTTCCTTGGTGGCATGGAGAGGGGAGGCTGGTATGTATGGGAAACTGCTGGTCTCACATAAATAACCTTGCCCAGATTTATGCCTTGGAGGGTAACTTTCTAGGTGCAATCCCACGGTCATTCAAGACCAAAGGTGGTCTTTACCCTTTTACCCTAATATTTTTAATATATCTAAATATCATCATCATCATTTCAATGTCCAGTTTTCCATGCTCACATGAGTCAGATGAAATGAAGCAGATTTTCTCTAGTTGGATGTCCTTCCTATTTCCAGCCTTTACCTGTTTCCAAGTAAGGTAATATTTCTCCATGACTGGACAGGTTTTCACAGAATATCAAAAACCAAAAGGACATCGCTCACATGACCATGACACTCATTTACAACTACTGTGTGATGTTAAAGCAAGGAGACAGTAACACACAAGCACAGATACACATGTGCACAAGCATACACATGCACACACACACACACATACACAAACACACACAAGCACACACATACACACAGACAAACATGCACAAGCACACATATGCAGACACACACAGATTCACAAGCATGCACACACACACACAAACACAACAGGTTTCATTTGGTTTCCATCTGCCAAACAAACTTCTTACCACACCTGCACACACAGTTAAACATTGTTAAATGGAGAAACATGATAAATATCACTTGTTTTGCACTAGGAACATCAGAGATTAAATAGCAGGAATGGCAGATGGAATAAGCACTATTTTGAATTTAATTAACACATATAAGGTAATATTCTGGCACGCAAAGTTTACAATAGCTGATACACTCAATACTTATTGCAGTTGTAAGCACATAAAGCATTTATAAATATAGCTACAGGAGGTATTCTTCAAAGTTTTGAATTGAATTCTTTGATTTTAGAGCCTTTGAGAATCCACCAAGTAAATTATCAAGGAAAAATAAATATTTTCCTTTGATATGCTGTTATATAGAGCCATAGGTACATCATATTTATCGTCATAGTTACCATGTGACATACAAACCAATGTAATGACACATAGTTAGAATAACTGTGACACAGTAAACGTGACATACACTTATAATAATTTCTTTTTCTTTCTTTCTACCATAGGCATAAGGTCTGATATTTCAGGGTTGATTACATCGACCTCAATAGTCAACTGGTACTTATTTTATCAACTCTGAAAGGATGAAAGGCAAAGTAGACCTTGGTGGAATATTAACTCAGAATTTCAAGCAGGTAGAAATGACACTCAGCATTTTGTCTGGTGTGCTAATGAGTCTGCCAGCTCACTACCTTTAATAGTTTCTAATTTGGGCACAAGGCCAACAATTTTGCAAGATGGGGTTTAGTCAATTAGATCAACTCCAGCACTAAACTGTTACTTTATTTTATTGGCTCTCAGAAAGTTGGAAAGAAGGTTGACTTTGGTGACTTTTGAACTCAGAATGTACACTACAAGAAATAATGTAAAGTATTTTTTCCCCACAAGCTAATGATTCTCTCAGCTCACTCACTGCCTCACATACAGTTACAATGATAGTCAGGACTTGCAATTATAATTGCTATGATACACAGCTATAGCTACTAATATGATGATACAGCTGTAAATATCATGAATTATGGCCATAATTACAATGAAGGCAATTAAATCAAATATTAAACTGGAGAATCCCCACCACAATCATCACTTAATATAAATGTTCCTTGCTAGCATGGTTTCGATGGTTTGACAGAATCTGATGGGTCCAAGGATTGCATCTTGTCTCAATATCTGTTTTGGCATAGTTTCTTCAGTTAGATACCCTTCTTAATGCCAACCATTTTACAATGTGTACTAGGTGCTTTTTATTAGGTACTCTAAGGAGCTGGATTTAGGCTTGGAAATAGGTTAGATTATAAAAGAAGGATCCAGAGCAGAATAAGTTTCTTGCTGTAGAGGAGTTACATGGTTACTTATATTTTGTAAGTGGGCATAGGAGTGATCGGGTAGAGCAGGGAAAGGATGAAAAATAGTGATGATGTGGTGTCTGAGTGGACCCCCAATGTACAAGACAAGGTAAGTGGGAAGAGAAGAACCATAAATGTGAGAGGGTGTGAGAGATGGGGAATGGGTGTTATGAAAGGTGATCAGCAACTGTAAAGGCTGAGTAGGATTGAAGAGTGAATTCAGTAAGAGATGGGGGAAGACCAACAGTGCATGAAAAATAAGATATAATGGTAGCATGTATTTAGTTTCAACTTGCTATGATTGACTTCCCTTTCATTCCACCAACTTTACAAAGTACCAGTAATGTACTGAGATGAAGTTAATTGATAAGACGCCATTAAAAATATATAGCCTAATTATAAAGTGTAATTAAAAAAAAAGTTAGTATTAGTATTTGGAAAAAAATAACACGTAACATTTAATTACGGTCTTTTACATTCTGAATTCAAATCCTAATGTTGTCAACTCTGCTTTTTAACTTTCTGGAGGTTGATAAAATAAAATACCAGTGTGTTATTGGGATCTAATAACCAACTGTATACATTTCCCAAATCTGAGGTCTGGTACATATGTAAGAAACCATCATTATTGTACAAATAAAACAAATGGTAGAGAGGTAGTAAAATATTTTGTGGAAACAGGAGTGGTTGTATGGGTAAAAAGCTTGCTTTCCAGCTATGTGGTCAGAGGTTCAGTTCTGTTATGTAGCACCTTATGTAGCTCTGAGTTGACCAAAGCCTTGTGAAAGGATTTGGTAGAAAGAAACTAAAAGCCGATCATGAGTGTGTGTAAATGTGTGTGTTAGTATGCGAATATATATATATATATATATACACACACACATACACACTAGCTTGTGCTGCTGTCACATTAAAAGTACTGGTGTTGGTGCTACATAAAAAGCATCCAGTACACCGTGTAAAGTGGTTGGCATTAGAAAGGGCATCCAGCCATAGAAATCATGCTAAAGCAGTCAAAGGAACCTGGTGTGGCTGCTAGCCTTACCAGCCCTGGTCAAACCACCCAACTCATGCCAACATGGAAAATGGACATTAAATGTTGATGATGATATACATATATGTATTTATAAATGTGTGTGTGTGTGTGAGCGTACCCTTGTCTAGACAACATGTGATAATTGTAAATGACCATCATCATCATCATATTAACGAAGTTGTTTTGTTTGTAACTACATTGTTGCTTGACTTGTTAAATGTAGCAGTCAAAATTACCCTCACATAACACCTTGGTGTCTTGGAAAAGGAAGGAACACATCTAATTATGTAGTCTTAGATAAACCATGTATGGAAAACTAAAGAGGGGATAATCGCAGCTGGAAATGGAATGGTTTTAATATATACGTCTATTCGGTCGGAGCTGAAATTGGCACTAAACAATAACAACAACGGTAGTAACTCTATATTTTACCCTGAATGGTTAGAAGGAAGGGGAGGAGGAGGAGGAGAAAGAGAGAGAGAGAGAAAAGGAGGGGTTAATAACAAGAATCTGCTCTGTAGTTTGTAGAACATCTTAAATGTTTTCTCAGTGCGATTATCATTACATTACTGAAAATTCTTCACTCCTGCCATGACAACCACCACCGCGACCACCGCCATTACCACCCTCCTCCTCCTACTCTGACAGATAAGAATGCATTAATGCACAGACATGCTTTTCAGCTCCATCCACCACACTCCTGGTCTCACATCACCATGTATGTATGTATATACCCAACACCACTATTACTGCCGGCGCCACCACCTCTATTAATATCGTTCTGTGTATATATAGCATGTAGGTTTAAAATTACCAACAATACATTAGATCTACTTTACAGAGGAAACAAAAACAAGGAATCCATTATGTAACAGTGAAAATAATGCAGTCATTGTCAATATAAGGAAGTTTCTTGTTCAATAAAGGATCTCTTTGAGATTTTGTCTGTTTATGCACGTGTGTGTGTAAAAATGATATATGTATAGCATATATATATTTATATATATATATGTGTGTGTGTGTGTGTGTGTGTGTGTATTATATATAAAATGTGTGTGTATGCATAATATACAAATATATATATATGTATGTAAGTGCATGTGTGTATGTATTACATACATATATGTGTGTCTGTGTACATGTATGAGCACACAGACGTATGTATGTAGATGTGTGTATGTATATGTATACATATGTGCGTGTATATATGTTTATGCGTGTGTGAATATATGTATGTATGTGTGTGTGTGTGTATTTATATATATATATATATATATACACACACATACATACACTCATATCTATACAAACACACACACACCAGGCTATCTCTCTCTCATCATTTAATCATTTTATGTCCATCTTTCATGCTGGGTCTGTCTATCTATCTATCTATCTATCTATCTGTCTGTCTGTTCTCCACCCACCACCACACAACATATACCTATATATATAGGTCAAGGCATAGCAATGTGGTTAAAAAGTTTGCTTTGCAATCACGTGGTTTCAGGTTCAATCTCACTCTACATCAAGTGTCTTACTATAACCCCAGGTTGACCAATGCCTTGTGAGTGAAACTGTTTTATATTTGCACCTAATTGCATTTCAAAAATTTGTTAAAAATTAGGGGAAAAAAGAGGACCTTCACTGAATGCATAATATCAGGATGACTTTTATATGTTATTAGTGTAGCTTCATATATTCTCTGAGTAATATTGATTCAGTAAAATTTCCCATAGCAATCTATTTAACACGAACTTGACCTCACTTAGTGAATGTCAAACAGATTGCAGCCAGCTGAATATCTAATTTATCAATGTTGTTATCTATCAATGCAAACAAACAAAGAATTACACATATCTAATTGCAAAGCTAATTAAAGTGTAAATGTAAGATTTCATTAAGAAACTGAGATGAGAAGGTATGGGTGTGTGATTAAGAAGCCTTCTTTCCAGCGATGTGGTTTCAAGTTCAGTCCCAACTGCATGATACTTGGTATATACAGCATCTTCTACAATAGCCTCAGGTCGATTAAAGCTTTGTGAGTGGATTTGGTAGATGGGAACTTAAAGAAGCCTGTTGTGTGTGTGTGTGTGTGTGTGTGTATATATATATATATATATATATTTATGTATGTGTGTCTTTGTTTAGCAGTTTGGCAAAAGAAGCCAATTGAATAAGTACTAAACTTACAAAGAATAAGTCCTAGGGTTGATTTCTTCGACTAAAAAAAACAATCTTTTAAGCACAGCTGCAGTTAAATGACTGAAACATGCAGAAGTATATATATATATATATATATATATATATATACACACACACACATATATTGTTAATGTCACACAATATTTGCCATGTGAGAATAAACCTTCTAAAGTGGACAGAGAAATTTGAAGGAGTGCTTTGGTCAAATGGCAGAACACTTGTCATGTTTACAAGGAATGAGGGTTCAAACCCCAGGCAGCCTTTGATTAAATTTTTTTTTTATCCAAGGGGATTTTCAACCTAATATTTGAATGCTAAGAGAACTGCCTCCTTCAGTGGTCAGCTTGGCCTTGAGGTCTGAAATACTGACCTGGAAACATAAGATCACAAAACAAATGACCTAAGTTTGAATCCAGGTGGAGACAAGATTTTGGAAAGTAGCACAAGGAGTCAAAACCTGGGTGGGCCTAGCTCCCATAAAGTGTCAGGAATAGGGGCCAAAACACTTGTTGGATGGGAGTTTTTCCTCTGAATTTCTTTCCTGCTTTGCGCTCGCCTTGTGCCAAGTTTTTGATATTTATTTAGCTTTATCTGGTTCAAGATCCACCATTCCAAAAATGATTATATATGAGAACTCTTTGTATTCTTTCATACTGCTTGATTTCAAATTTCTAATTGTAAGGAAATGATTCCTTCCCTTTGTATTAACTGCCATCAAGGTGGCACCATGCATGTAATAAATTTAAAGCAGGTCTGATAACTGAGAAAAATTATTATTGTAAATACAACTGCCTTCTATAAAAAGTTTGTAATCTATTACTAGTAGCATACAGAGAATATGACTAGAACACCAAGTCTATTAAATTGCTAATAGATACCATAAAATAGCAACTAGCTTGTACTGTTTACTTTAATTCCTCCTATGAATTTGCAAAAACAAGAAGATTACAATAACATCAGGGAATTCTGTCTTGAAATTTTCTTTAAGCTTCATCTAGAATATCTTATCACAAAGGGTAACAATAACCTTGTTCCTAATATGGTAACTGAGTAGACCTTTTGAGAAGTTATAACGTTTCAAGTTCCTTTGATAAATAGTGGCGATAGTGATGTGTTATAACTTTTACTTGTTTCAGTCACTAGACTGCGGCCATTCTGAGGCTCTGCCTTGAGGGTTTAGTCAAACAAATCAAACCCAGTAACACAATTTTGAAGTCTGATACTTATTCTATCAGTCTCTTATGCTGAAGTGCTAAGATATGGGAACATAACAAACTAACACTGGTAGGGGACAAATGCAACACAAAGACACACATACACGTACACTATATATAAATATATGAGTAGTATAAGATGTGTGTTCAGTGCATCATGCAGCTATCACAGAAAGCTCCTCTTAAGGGCTTGGCTATCAATCCATATAGAAATGGATTAATGCAAACATGAAAAAGGTTGAGAAACTATGATAATCTTACAGAAGTCATATGATTAAATAAGTATAAATTCACCTTTTATACCTCCTGACTTTATTATTTTATATATATTTGCAACAAGCTACTTTCAGTTTCCACCTAACAAAGCCACACACAAGGCTTTGATTAGCCTGGGGCTATAGTGGAAGACACATGCCCTAAGTGCCATGCAACAGAACCAAACCTGAAACCATATGGTTGAGAAGCAAGATGCTTGCGACACATCAATGCCTGTGAATTTCTTTTATAAACCCTTGAAGACTACGTTTTTGGTCAAACAGGAGAGACAACAAAAGACTTCTGATTGACCAACCGGCTGCAGAATCTGAACACTGCTGCAGCAGATGTCTGGTTTAAACATAAGCAGGAAAACATAAGTGGTGGATGGTGGGAGGTAAGAGGCAGATTTGGAAGAGCCTGAATGTTTGGAACTCAGTGAACTTAGCTAAAAGGCCCATAAGGAACTGGATGGTAATTTTCCAAAACTTTGAAAAGAAAATACAGCTGAAAATGATTCAAATGTTTTTGTATCAAGATTGTTTAAAAGTATAAAAACTACTAAAGCTGTACAAAAGACCAATATAATAAAGTTTAGTACCGTCTTTTCAATGAACTATTCAGATCAAATCAAGAATCATTAATTCAAAGCAGGTTCCTGTCTACCAATTTTACCAACAAAATTCTTGACAATAGTTTCTCTGATTTTCTTTTCATATGTATATGTGTGTGTGTATGCAGGCAAACACATATATATATATATATATATATATATACATATACATACATACATACATACATACATAAACACATATGTATGCATGTATGTGTGTGTGAGAGAGAGTAAAGCCAAGTTTTTCAGGTCATCAGGAGCAGCAGCAGCACAAGGGCGGCAGAGGAGGGTGTGGTTAGTAAGTATATTGATTACTAGTACTGACCAAAATGGCCTTTCCAATAAACTGGAGATGACTCTTTGATTCAGAATCTTTTGATCCGATAATTCATGTGTAGAAATTTTGACATTTAATCTTTATCAGAAAGAAGCACAAATTGTGCTGTTGAATAAAATTAATTCCATCCTTGTTGAAGCCAATTAACTTATATTTATATAGCAACGTCTATTGGTTCCAGCTATAATATATTCACAGCCAATAGCTATGATGGATATTACTTTCAATGAAGACTTGAAAATATCAAGTACGTAGGACATTGGAATTAAAGCATGTCTTTTTGTTTCACTGTTTTATGTAATTCTATGCTGGTAAAATGCAAGACGTCTCAGTGAATTTTTTTTTTTTATAGCAAACAACACTTTTAGCACAATCTTTTCAAACATGACAAATGAGCAGAATTTAAAATTAAAAGCTGATTAAAATCATTATACCTAAATGGTTATAAGAAATGGAGAAGAAAAAATGTTACAGGTAAAGAAGAGCTGTGTAGTTAAGAAGTTCTCATTGCAATTTTTTTACTTGTTTCAGTCATTAGACTGTGGTCATGCTGGGGCACCATCTTGAAGAATTCTTTGTTGAATGAATTGACTCAAGTTAAATCTTTCCAAGCCTGGTACTTATTCTATCAATATCTTTTGCTGAATTGCTAAGTTACACAGAGGTAAACACATCATCATTAGTTGTCAAGTGGTGATGGGGAACAAACACAGACAGACAGACATATACACACACACATGATGAGCTTCTGTCAGTTTCTGTCTACCAAATCCACTCACATTGCTATAGAAGAAGACACTTGACCAGGAACCATGTGGTTGGGATGCTTGCAGCTTACCAAACAGCCATGCCTGTGCCTATATTTATATATATATATATGACAGGCTTCTTTCAGTTTCCATCTACCAGATCCACTCACAAGGCTTTGGTTGACCTGAAGCTATAGTAGAAGACACTTGCCCAAAGTGCTGCGCAGTGGGACTGAACCCGGAACCACGTGGTTAGGAAGCAAGCTTCTTACCACACAGCCATGCCTCTCTCTCTCTCTCTCTCTCTATATATATATATATATTAATATATTAATATATTAAACAACAACTTTAGTAGTGATTTCAAATATGGCAAATGAGCAGAATTTAAAAGATGATTAAAATTATCCTACCTAATCTGATATAAGAAGGTGAGAGGTTAAACAGTAATAGATATTAGCCATAGGCCTGGCTGTGTAGTTAACAACTTTTCTTTGCAATCATGTAGTTTTGAGTTTCAGTCCCTCTGCAGAATACAATGAGCAAGAGTCTTCTACTATAACCCTGGGTTGACTAATGCCTTGTGAGTGAATTTAATAAATGGAAACTGTGTGGAAGCTCAATGAATATGTATTTATATATATATATAAATATATGAAATGTAATGTGTCTAGAATGGTACAACAATGAAGAGTGGACTTAACTGTTATAAATAATTTAATTATTCATAGTCTAATATATTTTGGAATATAAAGATTCCTTCCTCAGATATTGATAGGAAGTAATGGAGTGTGTACGTGACTGTTAGTGTCTTCTTGTCATTGCATGATAATTGTGTCACCATCATACAAACACTGTCTTTTGCTACCAATCTTCTGTGAAAACATGTCTGACCACAGGGTAATATTTGCCACACTTGGAAACTGGTGAGGATTGCTAACCAGAAGGGCATCAGACCATAGAAAATTTTGTCTCAATAGCTTCCATCTGACTCAAGCAAACACGGAAAGGAAAAACAATGTTTATTTAATAAAATGATAATAATGATGATGATGATAGGTCTGCCTAAATCAAGCTGCTTATTCCAGTCTGTCTGTATGACACAGAGGTTCAGAAAAAATTTGCTCAGGGTTTCAAACTGAGTTTGAATTTAATGACCATCTGAACTCAGAATATGAAAAGTTATAAGATATACTGCTTACAATTCTACCAGCTCACCCAATACATTAATAATAATAGTGGTGTCTGATTTAAGCACAATGCCAGTAATTTTGTAGTAAAGTGGTTGGTTAATGCTTCTGACCTCATAATTTGAATGGTACATTACCTTATAAGATGAAAAGCAAAGTTGACATTGGTGGTTTTTTAACTCAACTCAGAAGACAAAATGCTATGAGAAATACAATAAGGTGCTTTGTCTGTTGCATAAACAATTCTGCTAACTGACCACCCTTTTATTATAATGGTTTCTTAGGCACGAGGTCAATCCAGACAAAGTATGAAGGGGTATAGATGACCTCAGCAAGATTTGAACTCAGTGTGTAAAATGTCAGAAGAAATACTACAAAGCATTCTCCATAATGGCTTGACCATTCTGCTAATGTGACAACCTAAAAAGTAAGGAATTAATAAAAATAAAACAAATAGTTCCTGCATGTATTTTCTACCTTTCCTAATTCACTCATGAAACAGACTTTTTAATGAATTCATTATATATATATATATATATATATAAGATTATTACTGTAAATGAAGGAAGAATGAGCTGATAGCAGAGACTGTACTGGTGATGGTACTGTTGAAATGGAGTTGGTAGTGGAGAGTTTTAAAAGATAACAAATCAAGTGAAGAATAGTAATGGTACAGACCAGACAACTAAGAGAAGTTAACTAGAGAGAAAATTAGGAAGATAGTAACTGATGTTTATATGTGTGTGTATATATATATATATATATATATATATATATATATGCCACTGGTGTTTGTGTATTTGTGTGTGCCAAAGGAGACACAAGAGCTCTAGTGAAGAAGGGAGATAACTGCAAACATTAGTATGATGCGGGTAGCATAAAATTGAGATAAGGAAATTTGGTGGAATGTTTTATCTTGCTACTCTTCATCTCTGACTGCTAGCTTAACTAGTTAATGTTTTTTTTTATATTTTTCATTCCTTGATTGCATCGTTTGAAATTTCATTTACTTTTTTTTTATTTTATATTTTTACAATTTAGAAATTGGAAATGGGTGTGGAATATTATAAGTCAACCATTTTCCTACACTGTATAAATTTCGGTTAACAGACATGTAATAAATATAGATAGCACTGTTTCACTTTTTCTAAGCAAGAAATCATCATCATCACCACCATTACCACCACCACCACCACCACCACCAGGTCAGCTTTGAACAAGCAGAACTATAGAATACAAATAGTTGGTTGAATACAAATAGGTGCAGTAAATAGACATACTTTTGCAACTATTCCATGCTTCCTGTCAAGCTGAGGGCCATCTTCCAGTTAGACATTTGTATGTTTATATATATGTGTGAGTGTGCATATGCTTGTGTCTCATTGTCTTGACATCATGTGACAGTCATAAATGATTATCACTGTCATACAAGCAGTGTCATTTATTTCCAATACTCTGAGAAAACATATCTGGCCAAGAGGAAATGTTGTCTAACTTGGAAAAAGGTGAGGGCTTGCAACACGAAGAGCATAGAAAATCTGCCTCGACAAATTCCATCTGACCCGTGCAAGCATGAAAGAGTGGATAATAAATGCCTGTGATCACAACGATGGTGATGAAATGGGAAAGGTTAGAGATGAAAGAAAAGAAGAAAAGAGTAGGTATTGCCAGAAATGGGAAACAGAAAAAAGGGGCTGAGAAAGAGGGTTGAGAGAGAAGAAAGTATAAAGAGAGAGAGAGAGAGAGAGAGAGAGAGAGAGAGAGAGAATAAGAATAAAGAATATAAGGGAGATGTAACAAACTTATGAAATGCAGAGTATAATGAATGAAGTAAAGAAAGAAGAAGGAAAAATGAGTTGAAGAGTGGAGGCATAATGATAAAGACAGATGAGTGTGCGACAAATGAGGAGTGGATGTGAATGGAAATAATGAATGAAATTTAATGTAATGGTTTCTGAGAGAAAATAGCCATAAGCAAGGAACATCAGGAAGCTTTCAACTTGTGTGGAGTGAAACCAACAAAATTCTGTTCTTGTAGTGGTGGTGGTGGTGATGGTACATGTTGATGCTGTATGGTTTCAGCTTAATTAAGGAAATGTTTTCTGCAGTGTGTCCAGTAGTTAGTTAGATGGAGCATGGGATTACTGAAGCCAAAAGATTATAGGTTCAAATTACTGCCAAACCAGTAATTAACACTCAAACCAGGCATCCACAGTCACCGTCATTCTTGTCATTTTAATGTCCACTTTTCGAAGCTTACATATGTCATATGGAATTCATTGAGGCAAACTTTTATGAAGTTGGGTACTCTTCCTGTTGCTAACCCTCATCTGTTTCCATGCAAGGTAATATTTCCCCATGGCTGGACTTATTTTTCATGAAACATTGCAAAATAAAGGACACGGCTTTTTATGATGGTGACTCTCATTTTTCAAGTATCACTTGATGTCAAGGGAACAACTGCTCTGCTATGTAGGTTTACATATATCATATACCTTGTCACTGTGTGCACTGGGATCTCCGATGACAGGTGTCTGACATTAAATAAAGTGTTAAAATACTTATAGTATGCTTATCAATAGCACCAGTTTTCTGAAAATACTAGATTTGTTGTGTATATAAACAAAATGGTTGCTAGAATCTCTGGGATGAGACAAGTAATGAAGACGTCCCTCAAGAGAACCCAATAAGGGACAAAAACCAAATAAGGTTGTTAATTTTTTTTCTTTAAATCTAAGGAGAAATGGTTGAATTTGTTATGTTTGTATGATTGCTATGCATAATCACATATACGTTAGGAAGGGCATCCAGCCATAGAAACCATGTCTGGTGCAGCCTCTCAGCTTACCAGGCCTGGTCGAACTCTCCAACTCATGCTAGCATGGACAACGGATGTTAAATGATGATGACGACTATATATATATATATGTGTGTGTGTGTAGCTCTCTCTCATATATGTGTGTGTGTAGCTCTCTCTCATATATGTGTGTGTGTATATCTATCTATCTATATATATGTATGTATGTGTGTGCATAAATATGTCTCTCTCACTCTCTCTCTCTCTCTCTCTATATATATATATATATATATATATGAAAGAGAGTATGTTAGAGATAATAATTCTATTATTGTGAAACCATGATATGATACATGAATCTGGTGGTATAATTATTCAAACATAAATACATATTTGAAACAAAGATGTGTGTACACGTGTGTGTGTGTGAGAGAGAGAGAGAGAGAGAGAGGGGAGAAGGTCTTATATTAGTTTCAATGATGAATAGAAAAATAATAATAATCATCATCATCATTTCACTGCCCACTTTTCCAGGTTTGATTGAGAAAATTTTATACAGCTGGATGCCATTCTTGTTACCAATCCTTACCTGTCTCATGGAAAAGTGGAAATAAATAACACTGCTTGTATGATAGTGACACACATTTACAACAACCGTATACACACACACACACACACACATATATATATCACCATTATCATGTAATGTCTGCTTTCCATGCTGGCATGGGTTAGATGATTTGACTGGAACTGGTAAGCCCAATAGCTGCACCAGGTTCTGGTCTGACTTGGTATGGTTTCTACAGTTGGATGCCCTTCTTAGTGTCAACTAATCCCAGAGTATAATGGGGGATTTTTATGTGCCACTGGTGCAGGTGCTTTTATGTACCACAAGCACGAGTGCCAGTTATGTGACACTGGCATTGGTTACGACAAAGATTTCATGATTTCACTTGGTTTGATGAGTACTCTCAAGCACAGCATATCGCCAAAGGTCTCAGTCACTTTATCATCGCCTCCTATATATATATATATATATATATATATATATACATACATACACACTAGGCAACAATCGCAAAAAGTAAATAACACTCGAGGAACAAATATTAAGAAATTTATTTTTTTTGATGTAGAAAAGGGGAAAGAACCTTGACATTTAGGACTCTCCTCCTTCATCAGAAAGATAAAAGTATGAGAAAAGGTGGTTACACAAAAGGTAAAAAATGATATGCTTCTTTCAGATTCCTTCTACCAAATCTCTTCACAAGGCTTTCATAGGCTAGGGACCATAACGTAAAACACTTACCCCAGTTACACATAGTGGGACTGAACCTGAGACTGCATAGTTGAGAAACACAATTCTTAACCACACAGCCATGCATACTACTATTTATTTTAATATACCGTAGTGTATTACAATTATACAGTCTATAAATCTTCATCATCATTCTTTAACATCCACCTTCCATGCTATCATGGGTGGGACTAAATGCTATGATATATCACAGTGCCCTTAACCAATGTAATACTCAGACTGACTCAATGTTACATCATAGGGAATATAATTGGTCTCTTGAATCACAGACAAACTTCATTCCGTAGGCTTCAATATGGTTTTTTTTAAGCCTAATTTTACAAGCATGGCTTGGATAATCCAGAGGCTTTCATAAAAAAAACTGGCAAAAGATGTTTGTCCACAAGGTAACACACCATGGGATTGAACCTTAATATTTATGATTGCAAAGCAAATTTCTTAATCATTCAGCTATACCTGCACCACCCATTACACACACACACATACACACACATGAGTATATATACTGTGAGTGAATTTGGAAGACAGAAACTGAAGAAATTTTTTGTGTATATGTCCATGTGTATGTGTGTGTGTACATACAGACATGCATATATGTTAATGTATCTGTGTGCCTGTGAGTGTTTCTGCTTTCATTGTTGGTTTGTAAGCTATGACTTCCTGCCAGAGTCTAGCTTGCAGTCCACCATGAAAAGATATTCAGGCTTCCTGACATATTGCGTGATCTCTATGAACAAAAGGCTCCTCAAATGATAATGTTTCCAGTTCTCACCTTAAAACATGCCCAAGCTGGTAATTGTTCAGTAGACTAGGAGACTATTTGGAAACCTCACTCAGAATCAAGTGGGAAATAAGTGACAGAAAGCACATCAGGCTGTAGAAAAAAAACTACCTCACTCTTGTCTGGCATATGCAAGCAAGTAAAAGTAGGCATTAAAATGATGATGGTAATGATATAAAAGTGGAGGCGCATGGCTTAGTGGTTAGGGTGTCAGCACCATGATCATAAGATTGTGGTTTCAATTCCTGGACCAGGCGACGTGTTGTGTTCTTGAGCAAAACACTTTATTTCACGTTGCTCCAGCCCACTCAGCTGGCAAAAATAAGTAATGCTGCGATGGACTGGCATTTCACCCAGCTAGGGAACATATACGCCATAGAAACCGGGAAACCTGGCCCATGAGCCTGGCTAGGCTTTAAAAGGGTGCATTTATTATTTTAATGATATATATATTTGTGTGTGTGTGTAATTTAAAACTATTATATTTTCCAGTATGTATGTTGACATAGTATATAGTGTGAATATGTAAATAGTCAAGCATTGCCAATATCTTTCTGAATACTACTACAATTCACATGGTATTTTTGATCCTCCAATGTTGTTTTGGTGTATAAGTTGACCTACCTGTTTTGGTTGTAAATTTTGGTCTGAAAAATGTTACTTATATGCCACAAAATACAGTAAAAAAGCTATTTCAGAAAACCAGAAGTCTTACCTTAGTAACAGGATGGTCCTTATCACCTGGGAAGAGGACTTTCATGCAATAAGTTCGGTAATCCCAGAAAGGAATTGATACTTGGCCACTCATATCATTATTCAGCTCTGTCATGTCAGTTTGTAGCTCAGCAAATGCTAAAAGTAAAGAGACAAAACAGACAATCAACCAACTTTTATAAAAAGAAAGCTGCCATGATCAGGTATATGGGGTTCAACACTGCACCTGTAATAATTTTGAAAATAATGAAGAATTTAATAAAATAATTGTCATTATTAGCCTGATATTTGGAACATAAATTAACATGGAATTTTGATAGGTTTTAATTTAGATCACTTTAACCCTTTCATTACCATATTTCTGTTGAAATACACTGCTTTTATTCCAATTAATTAAAAAAATAGTATAGAATTTAGAAAAATAACTTTGCTATTATTACACTAGTATTTGGAATATAAATTGTCATGATATTTTGAAGGAATGTTTAAATCTAGACTACCTTAAAAATATAAAATTTCTATCATAGAACCAGGTACAGTCTTACACAATGTTAAAGGAAGAAAAGATGTGTATGAAAATGTATATTACCTTCTTTGCATTCTTGGGCAACTTTTAACTCCAACTGGTCCATTTGCTCATGTAACTGCTTCTTCATGGTGTTGCTCTGTTTTGATTTGACGCGGTAAGCAATAACAACAATAATTACAATCAACAAGAGCACGGCACCACCCACAGCTAAGCCAATCACCATATGTAATGATGTTCCTTCGGGCTCTTCATAGCGCAGGAACCCAATATGATAGGTCAGATTACGACCAACTCGAACCTGGAATTAAATTGAAGAAAAAAAGGACACAATGAGTTTGGGTAAATTTTAATTATGTTTCATCTTTTGTAGGAAAGTTTGGTATTGGAACTTATTTTAATGTTATAGGCAGACAATGAGAGACAATAACCAGTGACTATCGCAGGTACTCTCTGACTGGTATTTCTGCAAGATGAGCAGAAGAGAGAGAGAGAAAGCTTATAATGGTTTTGATGAAAAAGAGGACTGTGGAACAGATTTGGTGATGGTGGTGTGAAGGTTAGGAGGAGTAATGATTCAAGTTGTAGACAATGGTATACAAGAGATAGTATGGAATTTTAAGATATGGTTCAAGATATTCTGCAATGTACCATGAGTAGACATGTATCTTCTCTATAGCAAGACACCTCTGCCTGTCCCCTCTCAAATACCTCACCCACTTCCAGTTACTTATGAGGGCTTTTCCGTTTTTTCTTCTTTCCTATCTTGCAAGTTATTTGGTAACCCCACAAGTCCCAGTGGCAGGAAAAAAAAAACACCCAGTACACACTGTAGAGTGGTTGATGTTAGGAAGGGCATCCAATTGCAGAAACCATGCCAAAATTGACATAGAGCACAATGCAGCCCTGTGGTTCACCTGATCCTATCAAATTGTCCAACCCATGCCAGCATGGAGAACAGATGTTAAATGATGATGATAATGGTTGTAAGGCCTGAAATTTGGGAGGTTGGTCAACTGCATCAACTCCAGTAGTTTGGTACTTATTTCACTGACTCCAGAAGAATAAAAGGCAAAGTTGACTTTGGCAGAATTCAAACTCAGAATATGAGTCAGAAGAAATATCACAAAGCATTTTGTCTGACACTCACACAATTCTAACAGATCACTGCCTTAAGCTTATAATGATGAACCATTCTGCATACGGTACCTATTTAAAATTAGGTGGACTAAGTAAGGGTTACAGTCTCTCTGTAATTCTTTCTAATTTTGGCACAATTTTGAGAGGAGGGGAAGTTGATAACATTGACCCCAGTTCTTGACTGGTACTTATTTTATCAACCCTGAAAGGACGACAGGCAAAGTCGGCAGAATTTGAACTCAGAATGTCAAGCCAGAAGAAATGACGCTAAGCATTTTGTCTGGTATGCTAATGATTCTGCCAGCTTGTCACCTAACTCTAGCAGTAATCAACACTTCCTTCTATCACCAATACTTCACTAATTACTTGGCCATTTATGATTTTTGTAAGGACAAATGTGATAACAATGATAATTACAGAGATGTAAAAAGGTGTTGAAACCAGGATGGTGATAGCAGGGTATATATTTGTGTAATCACTGATATGAAGTATCAGATTTCCTGTACACTTCAACACATTGCTGTCCGTTTAAACTCTGATATTCTCCATTGATCCCTGGTAAATGGTAAGGTGGATGGACTAATTAACTAACTCTAAAGCAAACATCAATTCTATTATTACCAATTATGACCATCACCACAATCATCATTTTATATCCACTTATCTATGGTTGCATGGGTTGGACAGTGTTTAGTGAGTCAGGTTTTCTATAGCCAGAAGCCTTTCTCATTGCTAACTCTTCCATTTCCCAGCAAGGTAATATTTTCCCATGGGAAGGCAGTGAACTAGCAGAACCATTAGCATGCCGGGCAAATTGCTTAGTGACATTTCATCTGCCCTTATGTTCTGAGTTCAAATTCTGCTGAGGTCGACTTTGTCCTTCTATCTTTTCAGGGTTGGTAAGTGCTAGTTGAACACTGGGGTCGATATAATTGATTTACCCCTGAATATGTTGGGCTTGCGCCAAACTTTGAAATCAATAATTTTCCTCATGGCCAAACATGTTTTCACAGAATACTGGAAATGAAGGACACTGCTTGTATGGCAGTGACACTCATTTACAACTGTTACATGACACCAAGACAAGGAAACACAGGCAGACACACACACATATACATACAAATGTATCATCATCATCATTTAACATCCACTTTTCCATGCTCGTAAGGGCCAAATAGAATTTGTTGAAACAGATATTCTATGGCTGGATATTCTTCCTGACACTAATCCTCACCTGTTCCGAAGCAAAGTAATATTTTCCCATGATCAGATATATTTTTCACAGAAGACTGGCAAAAAAAATACAACCTCACTTGTATGCTGGTGAAACCTGTTTACAACCATCATGTAATGTCTAGACAAGAGAACATGCATACATTCATACATATGACAGGCTTCTTTCAGTTTCTGTCTACCAAATCCACTCACAAATCCTTGGTGACCCTGGGTCTATAGTAAATGCTTAGGAACTAAGCTTCTTAGCCACACAACCATATCTGTGCCTAGTCTATTACAAACCATCTCCATTACAAATCACAACCACAAGGCATTAACCCTAACCAACACACTTCCCACTAATTTATGTCCAACTTCACCCACAACGATAATCAATCCTCAATACTAAATTCCAGTTTCTTCTGTGTATTATAGTAATGGAAACTAGAACAAAGGCCATATATTTAAGAGGAAGCTTCTTGTGTTGTGAGGTGGATGACTAAGAACAATCTCCATCATACTTCACAAATGCCTCACTATTCTTGCCACAATTATTTTCATATTTTATTGTGTCCTAACTCTAATGGTTCTTTATTTTTTTAATTGTGAGTGTTGTTTATTTGGTAGTCATCCACTATGTCCATAGCCACATCAAATATCCAATTTAAAACTACCATTTCCTCTACTGCTGCCACACCCATCATGATCCATTGCTGATAATGTTGTCACTGTTTATGCTATGCTGCCCCCAATACCAACACCAACATGTGAAACCACTTTGATGCCATAAACCAAAACACTACTTTTCACTTCAACCAACACCCACACCAGCACCTACAACCAATAACATCAACACCAACACCACCAAAGCCACCACTGTCAACCACCACCACCATTACCTACCACTACCCTCATCACTACTATTACCAGCCGCCCACCATCATCACCACCACTACCACTATCACCAACATCAACCACTTCTACCACCACAACTACAAGCATCATTACCACTACCCCCATCACCAATACCATTTGTATCCACCCCCATCAACCCACAACTAAACCCCATAATCCATACCAGTGCAACCAGGCTTTAAAATGTGAGACAATAGCAATTCAAAGCCAGTTTCCATGTTTTGCATTGTTCTTTCTTGAAAAAAAATCTCCACACCAGTTCCCTAATTTCTGGAAAAATGGCATTTTAGGAGGAGAAAGAGGAGGAGACAAAGATTCCACCACGACCACACTCCCAACATTTCCCATTCCTCTGCTTACCTCTTCAATCATAGCTACACCACATTTCATTCTCTTTTGTTTATATTTCATTCTCTTTTGTTTTTATATCATTCTCTGCCCCTCCATTTTTGTGTCTTCTATTGTCCTTTTCTCTCTCTCTCTCTCTTGGTTTATATATTTTACTGTCTTCCATTTTATCTCAGTATTTCTCACTTTATCTTTATTATCTTTCTCTGTCTTTCCCCTCAGTCAATAAGTGACTATGTATCTCAGTGACTTGCTCTCTTCTCCTAGAAACCGTTATCTATCGGACAATCCAATGATAACATCCCTTATTGCTCCATTCCATAAATCTACATGGCCAACACTACAATATAATATATATATATGTTCATATCTCTCTCTCTCTCTCTCTCTCTATATATATATATATATATATATATATATATATATATACACATATATATATGCACACACACACACACACATATATATATATATATGCACACACACACACACACATATATACATACACATGGACTGTTGACATGAATGAATATATAACATTAGAAAGTATGAGGTGGAGGGTGTAGGAGCTAACACAACTTTATTCTCTATTCTCACTTGAAAAGGTCTTCCAAAACAACAGACTCTCTCTCTCTCTCTCTCTCTCTCTCTCTTCTTGCTATTACAAACATACTTTACTCCACTCCACTATCCACTCACCCACCTTAGCTAACTTGATTACTTTAGCCAGCACCCCAATCCACATTTTACAATGCACACACACATACACACACACACACACAACATTACGCTTCGACTAAACCCCAAACCGCATGGCACCACACCAGACCCCATCTACTTCCAGTCTAATTCCCAAAATTCCAAGTAATCTCGCTTGTAGCTTAGCTTGTCTCCCCCTTTTCTTATCCTTCTACATAACATTAAAGCATAACTCATATATACACACACACATGGACAAACACACTTGCATGGACTACACATATACAAATTGACAAGCACACACATGCATGCATATAACATACATACATGCAGGGACACACAGAAAAGTTTGACACACATAGGAACACAGCTGCATGGACACAAGCCCCTTTTCTGTTTCTATCAAACACCCTGCTAACTACCACCATTCCCTGCCACATTCACACCCATTGTGCCCCATCTGGAAGTGTATTGGTGAAATGCAAGTCCCTGAATTCTTCAAATCTATTTCAAATTCCAAAATGCCAGGTACTTATAATTTCATCCTCCACGCCACACAACACCTGCTCCCATTTGTCATATTCGTCTTTTGTTTCCTTCAGTTTTGAGTAAAAGGGGCAGTGGGGGGACTCAAGAGGAGTTTGATAAAGGGATGGGAGAGTAGGAATAATATGGAGTGGTGGGGATAGAATGGTACAGGAATGAGGGGAAGGAAGTAGAGTTTCCATTTTTTTAAATTTAGATTTTCAATATATTGCCCTTTCCCTATGTCTTCAGAGTGTGTGTGTGTATATATATATATATACACACACACACATACATATATGCTTATATACATATAGTGTGTGTGTGTATACATATATATATATATATATATGCATATTTATATATATAAATGCATATGCATACATTGTATACACACACACACACACACACACTAGAAGAAGGAAATAGAAATAATTGGAAAAGAAAACATAATAGAAAATCATGAAAGCATTTTTTTTTAACTATGTAAAAATATGAAGTCAGAAAGGAATGTTTTAAAATAATATGAGTAAAAAAAAAAAGAGCATGAAAAATAAAAAAAATGAATATGATAAAAATAATATCAAAAATATCAAGGAGGAGGAAAAAATAGAAATGAAATGAATGAGTGTAATGATGATGAATGAAGGACAGATGTAACAGCCAGTAAAGATGTCAACTTTATTTGTTTGCATGTCATTCAGGGTGGGAATTTCTATATCATACTGAATTTTGCAAAATGTTTAGTAGTTATGAGTTCATTGGGTATGTAGATGTGTATTGTTTGGGTGTATATGTATGCATGTGTGTGTGTGTGTGCGCGCGCGTGCGCACGCATGTGTATGTGTGTATATGAATGGAATTGATATCCATGTGATAGGCTTGATAATTGATAAGGGCTTCCACATGAAACTAATGGTAGCTTTAATTCACAAATAAAGATCCTTTGTCCACTAATGCAGAGCTGTGTATTCATTCTAATTGTTGTGCGTATGTGTGAGTGAAGGTGTGTGTCCTAGTGGTTAGTGTGTTGCACTCATGACAGCTAGATACTAGTTTCAATACCCAGACCAGCACAGTTTTGTGTTTTTGAGCAAAACATTTCATTTCACATTGCTACAGTCAACTTTTATTATTTATATATATATATATATGTGTGTGTGTGTGTGTGTGTGTGTGTGTGTGTGTGTGTGTGTGTGTGCATATATGGGTACAGGACGTCACTAACAGTAAACAACATGAAATGCAAAAACGAGTGCAATGTGCAAATAACGAGAGAAACAAATAGAAAACAGTTGAATTAGGCACCAAGCCAGTTCAGTATAGTCCGTGCAGCTCAAAGTTAAGCGAGCAAAATCCAAATACCCGGACATCCCTGTTACTTATTTGTATTATATATATATATATATATATAATATATATATAAAATACAATATATATATTATTGATTGATGCCTGCTGTAATAAAAATTTGTGGTTAAAAGTGTATAAAAGTGGAACTTACAATGACTTCGGGATAATCGCTATCTGACATGGCTTCTGGCTGAACTTTGGGTGGCTGGCAAGTCAGTTGCGATGAAGCTATAGAGGTCACATTGCAGCGGCCCATACCTATGCGGACACTGACATGTGCCTCATCTACTGCTTTGTTAAGATTCTGTCCCTGTAAAGATAAAACACAGCATAAATATATATCAATGTTAATTATCACTGAATAATAACATTTTTATTTTTATTTTTGCCTTTGGTCAGAAAGTGTTATTTCCTATTTGCTTCTATCTAGAAATCAAAGGAAATGACAACTACCCTCTTCGAACTTTGTTTTCTGATTTGGAGATCAATGTTTTGAAATTGACCTACTTTCCGTTACATTTCAGACAGATTCAACAACTTGGTGCCGAAGTAGAAATATTGTTATAGCAAACATTCTGCTCAATACCACAGATTTGCTAGTCAGTTGCTTGACTGTAGCTACTTGTGTATGTCACTTAGTGGCTGGCAATATGTACATCCCTGATCATGAGTTATAGAGGAGCATCATAGCCATGTGTTGAGAGAAATTCTTTGAGGTTTGAATAGATATCATAACAAAAGTAAAGTTTGAAAGAAATATAAGCCATTTTCCATACTTTCTAGGGGTAAGTAAATAGAAAACAACAGTTACTACCCAAGGACAAAAATCGTGTTACATAGTGTTATTCAATATTGATTGATTGATTGGTTATTAATAAATCAAGTGTTTAGTCATCTTTCACATCACAAGACATTAATATATTACAAATGATCTTGTTCACTAGTTTAAAAAAATTTTTTTTATTGGCTGAGTTCAAAGCTGCTGTAGGTAAATTCTACCCCCAGTTCTCTCAGCTGACAGCTTTAGGTACCAGATGATTAGTGAGCTGAAACAGTTCTCACTAAACTCATTGTACACAGGCTTCAACCACTATCCACAAGGGCTTCTGAACATATGTGTGTATGTATGTATACATATATAAATAAATATATATATATATATATGTATATGTGTGTGTGTGTATATCCATATGCACATGATGAGCATCTTTCAGTTACCATCTACCAAATTTTCTCACAAGGCCTTGGTTGGCCCAGGATTACAGTAGAAGACACTTAGCCAATGTGCCACATGATGGTATTGAACCCAAGACCATATGGTTCAGGAGCACTTACCCACATACATACACATGTATGTACATATGATGGTCTTCTTTCAGTTTTCATTTACCAAACTGACTTACAAGGCTCTGGTTGGTCCAGGGTTATAACAGAAGACACTCGCCCAAGGTGCCATATGGTTAGGAAGCAAGCTTTTTAACTAGGCATGTGTACACATACACACACAGAACGTCGGCTGCGGGGTCATTCCGAAAAGCTCTATCTGCAACGATTTCATCTCAATTAAAGGAGAGGGGCTTTCTCCGTCCAGGTTGTGGATCCGTGGAATAAGCTGCCGGACGAGATGGTGAAGATGCCGACGACCGCTCGGTTCAAAGTCTTCCTTGACCACAAGTGGCCTGAACTCTTTACATGAACACCACCCTGTACATAACTCCATGTCCCCCTACATGGCCTTGCTTTTTTGCTTTTTGAGCCAAAAAATTAACTAACTAACTAACAATGGGTCTCTTTCAGTTTCCATCTACCAAATCCACTGACAAGGCTTTGGTTAGCCTGAAACTATAATAGAAGACACTTGCCCAAAGTGCAATGCAGAGGGCCAGAACCAAAGACCATATGGTTGGGAAGCAAGCTTCTTAACTACAACTCACAAAGCGACATATATGAATGAATGAGAGAGAGAGAGAGAGAAAAGAGAAGAGAGAAAGGAAAGACTTACATTGATAGTGAGGTACTCATTGGTGTAGAGATGAGATTTCACTTTCTCAGTGAACTTTGAGAAGATAGGGTTATCCTGTACTTCAACAGTGCCAAGATAGTCTGTTAGGTTCAGTAGATTGGTAACATTGTCCATGTGGAAACCATAGGAGAATCTTTGTGGAAGATTAATGTTACCACTGGTGACTGGTTCCGTGATGTTTGGGAAGTAACAGATCAAATGGGAATCTCTCATCTGACTGCAATCCTGCTAGTGCCAAGAACAACAAATAGAAAACTTTAATTATTTAACATTTAAACTGGCCATATCTGGCTCAAATATTCTCTCTTATGTTCAAACTGGCCACATCTGGCCTCTCACACCAACCCTACAATATCATTCTAAAAATAAACAATCCCATTAAAATTTCAAAGCTATGAGATAATGCATAATTAAGAAAAATTTGAATAAATAAGAATTACATGTGAGAAGGGTGCAAGTTGACTATATTGACCTCCATGCTAGTATTTATTTTATAAGCTGGTACTTATTTTATCAACCCCCAAAGGATGAAAGTAAAGGCAAAACTGACCATGGTAGGATTTGGGCTAAAAATATAAAGAGCCAAAAGAAATGCTGCTATGCAGTCCGTCCAATATGCAAATGATCCCGCCAGCCTGCTGCCTTAATAATGATGGTACTACTACTACTACAAATAATAATAATAATAATTATTATTATTATCAATAACATTAACTGGTCCCCACTTTATTAAAGACCTCAAAGGAATGAAAGGTGAAGGCAACACACACACAGAGGCAAACACATGCATGCATATACATATATGCACACACACACACACACATATATGTGTACACATATACATATTTGTTCATTTCTTTATCTTCATCTTGCCATACTAGCATGGGTTAGATGAATACATCATCATGGCATTGTTTTACAACTACGTGCCTTTCTGGCTACTAATCCTTATCTGTTTTTCAAATTAGGGTTCTCTCATTCCACATGCCTTATATTATGCAAGGCCAGTTGATTATTTGTTTACAGAGGTAATGACAACAACATCACCATTTGAAAGTTAGTTTTGAACAAGCACAAATGTGAACATATATATCACTAATGCTGGTACAGCAAAAGGAACAAAAAAGAAATCTACTTACCCCTCGGTATTCTTTATTACGAACCCAAACTATCATTTGTGGCTGTTGAATGATGCTGAAGTTTTGTCCATACACATTCATAGGTATACCACCACTATGAAAAAGAGAGAAAGAGAAAATGAAGAATTAGAAGGCAGAAAAAATAGTGAAATCGGTGGTCATATGTATGTGCTTAACCCTTTTGATACCAACACAAACTTTATATTTAAAAGTGACTTAAATTAAAATCTATCAAAATTTCATGTTAATTTGTCCCAAATACCAGCATGGCAAAGTTTGTTATGAGCAATAGAAGTGGTTTTATATTGAAATAGCATTTTCTATATCTTACTTAGTAAGGATATACAGTACAAAATTGGTTTCCTACAGTATATCAACATCAAAGAAGAAATACAGACAGTTATTTTGAAATAATATGTTTCTATTGCTGATAATGAATTTTTACCAAGTCTGCCAGCTATTTGCAACATCAGTGATTTGTTAATTACACTATTTCTATATCAGAAGAGGATAAATTTGTCTAAACATCCAGTGTATACTTGCTCCTCATGATGCTCAAAGAAGCAGAAAGCTTGATTCAACAATTCTACTGCTGCAACTGGATGCACCTACTACTGATACATGACTGTGCTTTATAGAAATTTTCTGGCTTTCTATAGAATATCATGTTAAGTAAGATATACAGAATTCCATAATGACAAAGTTATTTTACCAAATTCGTCATTATTTTCATAATTAATTGTAATAATAGCAGTGTATTTCAACAGAAATATGGTAGCAAAGAGGTTAATATTAATTCTTATACAATAAAACTGTTAAGAAGCTGGTAATTGGCTATAATACTTTTAATACAATACTTAGTGTGCTGTGATGAAAAGAGGTTTAAAGTCACTGTTGATCATAGATGAAATAGTTATTAGTTTTAAACCTTTTGGTATCAATCTACCCATGATTACCCTGGTTCTCTGATACAAACTTGTTTTGAAGTGATCTAAAAACCTTTCATTAAAATTTCATGTTATTTACATTCAAAACATCATCTTAATAAAGATAAGATTATTTTACTAATTTCTTCATTATTTAAAAAATTAATTGAAGTAACAGCAATGTATTTCAACAGAAGTATAATAATGAAAGGGTTAAACAAAGATATAAAATGTAGATAAACAAACATACATAGCCAACAAAACATACATATATAGACACACATTCATATATTACCAAAAACCATACAAACACACAAGCATACATGTTAACATACTTACACACAGACACAGATAAATCCATACATATTTATGTATGTCTGCATGCATGCCTATATTCAAACATATATTGCCAACATACATACATATATGTCAGCAAACACATACACATATATATTTACGTATGTCTGCATGCATATATACATATATGCATACAAATATTCAAGATCAATACATGCACAAAAATCAATACATTCAAACATGAAAGAACTAAAATCACACTTCTAAAAATATTCTCACATAGACCTTCAAAGATACGCTAAACACAGTCACACCTAAAACCTTTCTCTCTTATTCATGCATACACCAACATACAAACACAAATACTAAATCCACATGCTTAAGCACACATATCACCCCCATCACCACAAACACTCATAATCCATATAATAAAGCAAATACTCATAAATAATAAAGCATACACTCATGAATATACACACACCATCAATACCAAATTAAACACAAAAGCAAACATACATACACCAACAAGAAATGCAAACTCAGGCACACAAACATACTTGCACCTTTTGAGCATTGGGCCTCATGCAGGCAAAGTGGCTGATGCCAGTGGCATATGATAAAGCTCCTTTCAAGTGTTGCGCCTCACAGAGGCAATGACCAAGACCTTTGGCATATCAAGTAAAATCAATGTTGTGGCAGATACTGATGTTGCACAAATGGCACTCATGCCAGTGGCACATAAAAGCACCCATTACACTCTCACAGAGATTGGCATCAGGAAGGGCATCAAGCTGTAGAGACCATTCCAAATCTGACTAGAGTCTGGTGCAGCCTTCCAGCTTGCCAGCCCTGGTCAAACAGCCCAACCCATGCCAGCATGGACAACAGACATTAAATGATGATGATAATGATGATATACACCCAAGCATAAACATATACTAACAGAATATACCTGTCATAGATACACATACAGGAATAAACAAACATCAGCAAAAAATGAATATTTAAACACATACTAAAACACACACATATACATACATAGATAGATACATACACACAAATTATATACACTTGGACACATTCAGAGGCACAATCATATTGCCAACACATATACACAGATTTATAAGCATACATGGTCACAAATATATACTACTACTAGTTAATACATATACAGAAACATATATACCAACAAATATATAATCAGTTCACATGTATGCACAGACACACACATGCATGCACAGTACAAGAAATACAAACACACATACATAGTATTAGACACTTAATCCAAAAAATAAAGACAGATTTGAGAATACATCAATGGATCAGTCCTTACCCGCAAACACTTTTCTTTGGTACGATATCCGAGACTTTTGGATTAACCACATAAGAGTAATCAACATTGTTGGAGTTGATGACAGTCTGGTCTATGGTCATATTTACCATACCTCGCATCAACCTGTCTGCATACTGTGTGACGCAAACTAGTTCACGGCGTTCAACACTGAAATGCAAGCAAAGGGAATGATTTTCAGAGATGAAAATAACAATATTAACTGTAATAATAATAATCATTGCTACTATAGGCACAAGGCCTGAAATTTTGGGGAAGTGAGATAGTTGATTACATCAACTCCAGTACTCTCACAGGAGAGGGATAGTCAATTACATTGACCCCACTCCCCCCGCTGAAAGAATGAATGGCAAAGTCAACCTCAGTGGAATTTGAACCCTCAACGTAAGGATGGATGAAATACCACTAAGCATTACACCCAGTGTGCTAATGATTCTGCCAGCTTGCTGCCTTAAAATAATAATAATAATAATAATAATAATGACAATAATAATGCTTTCTACTGTAGAAGACCTGAAATTTGGGAGTACTTGACTGATAAATAATTTATCGAACCTGAAAGGATGAAAGGCAAATTCACCTTTGGTGGAATTTGATCTCAGATCATAACAACAGGTGAGATACTGCTTAGCATTTCATCCAGCATGCTAAGGATTCTGCCAGCTTGCCACCTTAAAAATAATAATAACCTTTTGTACTAAAGGCACAAGGCCTGAAATTTGCGGGTAGGGTATTTGTCAATTACATTGACCCCAGTGCTCAACTGGTACTTGTTTTATCAACCCTGAAAGGGTTGAAAAGCAAAAAATTGACCTTGGTAGAAATTGAACCCTGAATGTAAAGACAGATATGATGATGCTAAGCATTTTACCCAGCATGCTAATGATTGTCAACTCACCACAATAATAATAATAATAATAATAATAATAATAATAATAATAATGACAATAATAATGCTTTCTACTGTAGAAGACCTGAAATTTGGGAGTACTTGACTGATAAATAATTTATCGAACCTGAAAGGATGAAAGGCAAATTCACCTTTGGTGGAATTTGATCTCAGATCATAACAACAGGTGAGATACTGCTTAGCATTTCATCCAGCATGCTAAGGATTCTGCCAGCTTGCCACCTTAAAAATAATAATAACCTTTTGTACTAAAGGCACAAGGCCTGAAATTTGCAGGTAGGGTATTTGTCAATTACATTGACCCCAGTGCTCAACTGGTACTTGTTTTATCAACCCTGAAAGGGTTGAAAAGCAAAAAATTGACCTTGGTAGAATTTGAACCCTGAATGTAAAGACAGATATGATGATGCTAAGCATTTTACCCAGCATGCTAATGATTGTCAACTCACCACAATAATAATAATAATAATAATAATAATAATAATGCTAACAAACTTTGGCATAAGGTCAGCAAGATTTAGAGAGGTGCAAGTCGACTGCATTGATCACAATGCTCAGCTGGTACTTATTTTATCGAACCCAAAAGGATGGAAGGCAAAATTGGCTCTGGCAGAACTTGAACTTGGAATGTAAAATAGGATGAAATGCCATTAAGCATTTTACCAGGAGTGCTAACGATTTTGCTGGCTCACCACCGTAATAAAATAATCATAATAATAATAATAATAATCATAATAGTTTCAAGTTTTGCCACAAGGAGAGGATAAGTTGATTACATCGACCCCAGTGTTTCACTGGTGCTTGATTTATTGACCCTGAAAGGATGAAAGGTGAAATCAACCTCGGTGGAATTTGAACTCAGAACATATGAAATACTGCTAAGCCTTTTGTCTAGTGTGCTAATGATTCTGCCAGCTTGCTACCTCAATAACAACAAATTTGTAACAAATCTATGTGAAAAGCTTTGACAGTTGCAGGGATATAGCTAAAGACACTTGCACAAGGTGCCCTGCAGTCGGTGTCTCCCGCCCCACACACACACACTTGCACAAAAACCTCCACAGCTAAAAGCTACTAAGATTGAATTTTACGATTTTCTTTGAAATTCTTACCGTTCAATCCTGCATGGCAAACCTGCGATCGTGATAGACTTTTCGTATCCAGCATCAAGATGATCACCTTTGACAGTGACTCTAGTGCCACCATCTTTGGGTCCCATTGTTGGCTCCAGTCCATTAATTTCTGGTACCTAAAAAAGGAAAATGAACAGAAAAACATATTAATAATATGCAAAAAAACTATGAGTAGAAACATATGTAATCAGCGAAACCTCCATAAACTAGAGAGCCCTTTCAAAATAAATCTATTTTGACTTTAATAATTTTTTTTTTTTCAGAAAATAATAGGAAAAAATGGACCAACTTTTGATTCAGTGACAATATTTAACACTTTAACATTCAAACTGGCCATATCCAGGCCAAATATTCTACTTGTTTTATGTTCAATCTGGTCAGATCCAGCCTCTCACAGTTACCACATAGTGTCATCCTAAAAAACAGTCATGTCATCAAAATCTCAAAGCTGTGAGATACTTTTTTACTTGTTTCAGTCATTTGACTGCAGCCATCCTGGAGTACTGCTTTTTAGTTGAACAAATTGACTCCAGGACTTATTCTTTGTATGCCTAGTACTTATTCTATTGGTCTCTTTTGTCAAACCATTAAGTTACGAGGATATAAAATACCAACATCGGTTGTCAAGCAATGGTTGTTGTGACAAACACAGATGCACACACAAATATATACATACACACACACACAACGGGCTTCTTTCAGTTTCAATCTACCAAATCCACTCACAAGGCTTTGGTTGGCCCGAGGCTATAATAGAAGACACTTGCCCAAGGTGCCATGCAGTGGGACTGAACCCAGAACCATGTGATTGGGAAGCAAGCTTCTTACCACACAGCCATGCCTGCACCTGTGCATAAGTAATTCAAAGTACCTGAATGCTAAAGTGTTAAAACATAGGAATTTTAAAAACACATAACAACTAATATTGAAGCAGCAAATCAAATATGATACACATGAAAATACGTATAAACCATTTATTGAAATAGATATAAGCTAATAAGTATTTTAAAATATTTTTTGTGTTATGTTTTTTAAGTTCAGTTGCTTGTCTTGGAACTAATTACAAATGTATTACCCCCTCATCAGAATCTCCGTGAAGGACAATTGTGCAATACTAATATATGACATAATTATATACAACAAAACTACCAAGAAACCAACAACCCTCTAAATAAGTTTAACCTTACAAGAACTAGAATTTCAATGAAGAAAATCTCATAGCCATAAGAACATGATATATCATCATCACCACCTTCTGACATCCTCATATGGATCAGATGCGATTTATTGAGGCAAATTTTCTACAGCCTGATGCCTTTCCTGACACCAACCCTCAACTGTTTGCATGTAAGTTAACATTTTGCTATGACAAGATGTTTACACTGCTTGTGTTATGCTGATATTTGTTTATAATTATCATGTGAAGCCAAACCAAGGAGTGAATAACACACACACATGTGCATGCACAAATACACACGATAAGCTTCTCACAGTTTCCATTCACCAAATCCATTCACAAGGAAGTAGTCAACCTAGGGTTATTTTTAATAGAAGACACTTGCTCAAGGTGCCATACAATGAGACTGAACTCAAAACTATATAGTTGGGAAGCAAACTTCTTAGCACACAGTTATGTCTGCACCTAGCTATGCTACAACCTATATTACTGAATAATTATTTATAGACAGCAGGACCATATGAATGGTAAGCTATGAATAACTAGCAATAGATTGCAATTTACGAACAAGTGTGTATGCTATATATTTACAACCTACTGGACATAAAGTTGAACAAACAGAAGTGGAATACTCACCACATATTGATAAAAGAAATCTGACATGGCTGATGCAAATGTTGCCACAACAACGCGGACGGCGCCGCTCTTTTTTGAAGAGCGTCCTGTTCTGCAAACAATCCTGGGTTGACAAAGATAAAACAAATTGAACAAATTAATTCAATTATTCAGTTAATTAATTAAAACACAAAAGCAAATTAAAATTTCTAATCCTACCAAATATTATGAAGATTACCCTTGTAATATCTGTGACCTCTGGAAGAAACCACTTGTTTGAATAAAGAAAATAACAAACAAACAGTAAAAAAATTTAACAAAAGAAAAATGTTCTTTTAGTTTTTTTTTTTACCACCAGACATAACACTTTGAATTGATGATATATTTAGCAGAGTGAAATGTGAGTGCAAAAAATTCCTTCTTGTAGTTGTGGATTTTTCCATGGACTATTACTTACCCTCTATTATTTTGCAGTGGATGAAAATTGGCAATGTATGCAAATTTTGTCTTCCTTTGCAAGTAATGTGTGCATCTAAGGGAGTAATCATCATTTAACACATTAACCGTCACACGTACCACTGGTGGTTCATCACAAACTTCACACAATCACCACTGGTGGTACATTTTCATAACTTTAGAAAATATTTTATTCTGTATCTTTGATATGGCTTTGAGGATATCAAAATAGAATGAGTGCTAATTATTAGCTTCAAATTCTGGTGCAAAGCCAGCAGGTTTTTGGGAGGGTGTAAGTTGTTTACATCAGCCCCAATGCTCAACTGGTACTTATCTTATTGACCCTGAAAGGATGGAAAGCAAAGTTGACTCCCAGCAGCATTTGAACTCAGAATGTAGAGAAGGAAGAAATGCTGCTAAGCATTTTTCCTAGCGCAGTAACAATTCTGCCAGTTCACTGCATCTGAGTTCTAAATATTCAAGTTTAATTATGAAATATTGTAAAAATGCCCAAAACTTACATTTCCTTGTAATTAAACAATATGCAATGTGATCAGAAATACATGGCATCACTGGTAGGTTCCAGAAACAGGCAATGGCTGTTAATATGCTAAATTTCTTTTTTAAAAAATAAGAACCAATTTTATTTTGAAAACCTTGACATGAAAAGTTACCTCTATGTTATTTCCTGACTCCCCATCCCCTGCTCATTACCCTAAAGTGGAACAAAATGAATGCAATATTTAATTTTACTTACTTTTGAGCAGGAACATACTCTGATTCTATAGGTTCGCAATGTGCTCCAACCACAGTCACTCCCTTTTTGATGTCTGAAAATGTTTTACCAAGATTTTCTCCTCTAATTGTCAAAAGGGTTCCACCTTCTTTTGGACCTTTTGATGGATGAAACTGTTCAAAAAAAAAAAAAAAAAGTTAACACATATTCAGAGAAGTATTGGCTGGAAATGTTAGGGTGTGCTTAATCCTTTTGTTACTATATTTTGGTTGAAAACACAAACTTTACTTTAATTAATTTTAGACTAAAGAACAAAGTAAAATAACTTTGTCATTACTAAATTGGGGTTTGGAATATAACTTAACATTGAATTTTGATGAATGGTTTTAATGCTGATCACTTTAAATTGGAAAATAAAATAAAATGGTACCTAATCCTCTTAATTAGATACTTTCTCCACAAATAACCATTATTAGTTCTTTTAGACATAGTCTTTCAAGTAAAACATTATCCAAAGTGTCCTCATATTAAGGTATGATTTCAGAGAGACTTGACAGAGAGAACATGTGAGAGAAATGGAAGATACATGCAGGGGCTAAAATTTGTCAAAAGTTGGTGATGGAGGGTCCTAGATATATAGGTAAGGGAAGGAGAAGAGTAAAAAAAGTCATGGGGACATCTGAGAGTATTGTGTCTGTATCACCAATGAGATAACTGAGATGATTGTGAAAATCTACCCAGATTCATGATATCTTAAAAAAGCAGGCACTGTGAAGATAACAGTGATGTTTGAGATTTTACATACAGACATGCCTCACCTCTTTTTATACCAGTATAATACACACATACAGAATAAAAAGAGGAAAATGGACGATAGCAGTTCAATGTGTGGTACACATGTTTCAATAGTATGGTATCTTATTCATTATTTGTGCATTACATCATACAAAAACTTGCCACATCATTGGAAAACTGACAGGTATGATAGCAAAATCTTATTTTTGTTTGTTTCATGTTAAATAACACACACAAATAAACAATTTAATATTAAATTGAAGAAGGATTACTCAATATTTTTTTAGTAGAATACATACATATTAAAGATCGACATGGTCTTTAGAGCTTCAGTATCATTGCTTTCATCAAACAATCAGATGAAGGCTAACAAACTGAAACTTCGAAGTCACTGTCAACTTCTTCCTTGATAAAATGTAAACATTATATATGTATATATGTGTGTGTGTGTGTGTGTGTGCACCAAAATACAAGCACATTATGAGTATTTCTGCAGCATTCAAGATGTGATTGAGAACAGGTATAATGCTTACCTCAGTTATTTTCACATTGCGACAAATCTCGGAGCTAGGAAACCAATGGTAATTGGTGCACTGTGACCGGATACTGCACTTGTTCTCACACCAGCCACATCTGTATATCTTGTCCATGGTTAAGCAAATACCACAGCTTGTAGCCATCGATTCACATTTGTACATTTTAACTGTAAACAACAATAAGAAATATAATTTAACATAACACATGATATAATATAATATAGGTTTGACAGTGCAAATAGAAAAATAGACCTTGAAACATGAGTTTCCATGTATTTTATAAATAAGTAACGGAGGTTATGGGGTGACACAAAGGCTGAAAGTTTCATACCTTAGCACTTACTAAACTTTGATGAATACCGATGCTTGAAATTCTCTGACTCTTTTTGCCAGTTATTAATTAATTACCTATCTATGGTATTTGATATGGCTGTATTTTCTATATGTTGCTCAAATGCATGCCACTGGTCAGTCTGATTTATTTACTCTTTACTCTTTTACTCTTTTACTTGTTTCAGTCATTTGACTGCGGCCATGCTGGAGCACCGCCTTTAGTCGAGCAAATCGACCCCGGGACTTATTCTTTGTAAGCCCAGTACTTATTCTATCGGTCTCTTTTGCTGAACCGCTAGGTGACGGGGACATAAACACACCAGCATCGGTTGTCAGGCAATGCTAGGGGGACAAACACAGACACACAAACACACACACATATATATATACATATATACGACAGGCTTCTTTCAGTTTCCGTCTACCAAATCCACTCACAAGGCATTGGTCGGCCCGGGGCTATAGCAGAAGACACTTGCCCAAGATGCCACGCAGTGGGACTGAACCCGGAACCATGTGGTTGGTTAGCAAGCTACTTACCACACAGCCACTCCTGCACCTATTTCTCTAAGATTATTTTCATTATGCAAATGCCGAAGCTATAAATGTGTTCTACTCTCTTTGTATATGTCTCTTGGCTGCTGGCAATAGGTTAGAATTGTTGATGGTGCCTATGTTTGAGTTTGCCCTCTTATGCTCTAGACAATAAGTGTGTACCTTGTCTAAATGGTAAGTCAACTTCATAGAAATCTTGATTTGTTAGATTATCTCCTTTTCTCATATGGAGATGTTCTCAACTGTCATTTGATAATTGTGACACATGTTCTAGAACCAGAGATACCATTAATAAATCAAGAATTTATGTTGTATCATATTTGTTTATGTTGTTCAAATACATGGCAATGGCCTCTCTGCATTATTTCTCTTAACTTATTTTTATTTAACACTTACACGCACGTATGCGTGCGCGCACACACACACACACACAACAGGCTCTCAGATCACTTCCATCCCCCAAATTCACTCATATGGCTTTGGTCAGCTCAGGTTTATAGTAAAAATTAATGTGTGATTAATTCAAAACATTGTGAACAGACAAGCAATGAATTTGATAAAGAAATTTGAATGCTAAAAGGTGAATCTATTAAATTTTGATGTAAGATTTTGATTAGATATTTAGATTACTTTTAAATAAGAACACAGAGTTGTAAACCCAGAGCTGGCTTCAGGTAGCAGAGTATCAAAATGGTTAATAATTGTTAATAATTTTTGCACAAGGATGGCAATTTGAGAGGGGGAAGTCATTTACATCAACTCCAGTGCTCAGCTAGCACTGAAAGGATGAAGGGTAAAGTTGATCTCAACGGAATTTGAACTCAGAATGTAAAGAGCTGGATTTAATTGCAGCTAAGCATTTTGTCAGACATAAGTATTGAATCTGGTCAATAATGTCATAGGAAAATACCTTAACTAATGATTTATAATTAGCAAATTACAATAATTAGCTAGTTGAACTATTTGACATATATTCTCATGTGTAGTATTGTCTTCATATTCTCAAAAAATTAAATAAATACATAAATTTTAAAAAACAAGCTATTTTTGAAAGAAAGGGCCATAACTGCAGATCAAAAAATGCTGAATAGAACTGAACAGATATGTGTTTGTGCGTGTATATGTGTGTCTGAGTATATGTATATATGTATGTACATACATATATATTTATGTATGCATATATATATGTATGTGTGTATGTATATATAGTTATGTTGTATCTATTAGGAATACAACATAACCATACAATTGTAGCGAATAATAAACAAGTGTCCAACCATTCTCCCTCTTCTTGACTCCAATTCCTTCAATTTTATATATATATATATATATATATATATATATACACAACACAGCTGAACATCCCTATCATTCCATATAGTGTTACTTTACAAATTTTTTTGAAAAAGATTTTGTTTATAATTTTTTTTGCTGTTGCTTTTTGTATTTCTTTTTTATTAAATGCATCTTCCATAAGTGATTGTAATATAACAGAAAGGAAGTTTACAATTGATTAGAAAAGCTATAAATGAATGAATGAATAAATAAATAAATGTAAGAGGAAGAAGATAAAAAAAGTAAAAAAGAGAACAATTACAAAACAATGTTTTATTCATTATTCTATATGTATTAGATGTGTGTGCATATAACACACACACACACACAAACACAAATATATGTGTGTACACACGCACAAAGATATATTTATGCATTAAATATTTTATTTTGCGGCAATCAAAGACTTATTTCCATTACTATTTTTATTATTCTTTTTAAGTGAAACTCTTTACTGTAGTGAGATAATACATACCTCATATTGAGTGAGAGTAAGGAATTTTTATACACACCCACACATGCACACATATATATATATATATTTGTGAGTGTGTATGTGTGATATTATACAAATATATATCTGCAAACATATGCCCACTCACAATCATTGTATTTGCATATCAATGTGTGTGTATTTGTGTAATACTTATACATAAATGTGGTGAGCTGGTAATTTATCTGTCTTCATGTACTAAGTTCAAATTCTGCAGAGGTCAGCCTTGCCTTTTATCCTTTTGGAGTTGATGAAATAAGTAGCAGATGAGCATTGGGACTGATGTAATCAACACACACACACACACACACACATTTATTCATGTGTGTATGTATATCTGAAAATAGGGCAAATTCTTTATCTTTCTTCCTTTCTGCCTGTCATCTTGGGAAAAAAATCCAATGTGGTCATATCTGGAGAGAGTTGGGTTCTGCCAGGTCCAAAAATGCACTTTTATATATACAATGATCTTTCTCTATTTTGGTCACTTTTTTTTTTATGCTGAACAAGTTATGGGGATATAAACAAACCAACACTGGTTGTCAAGCAATGGTGGGGGACAAGCACAAACACAGACATATACAGTAATCCCTCACCATATCGTAGTTCACCTATCATGCACTCAGTACATTGCAGATTTTTCTGGCTAATATATGTAAATTTATATTGTGGAATCCTCAGTATATTATGGATTTCTGTGGCTGATAGGTATTTAGATTTTTTTGGATTTTAATTATTTCTGTGGGAGGTTTTGGAATGTAACACCCACAATAGTTGAGGGATTACTGTATATACAAATACATCTCATACATGCTTCACTCATTTGACTGCAGCCATGTTGGGGCACTACTTTGAAGAATCTTAATCAAACAAATTGACCCCAAACCTATTTTTCTTTTTAAAGCCTAGTACTTACTCCAATGGCCTCTTTTGCTAAACTGCTAAGTTATGGGGACATAAATACACCAACAACATTTGTCAAGTGGTGGTGGTGGTGGTGGGGCAAACACAGGCAAAAGTCTCACACACACCATACAAGAGGCTTCCTTCTGTTTCCAACTACCACATCTATTCACAAGGCTTTGGTTGGCCTAGGGCTATACTTGAAGACACTTGTCCAAGGTACTTCATAGTGGGACTGAACCCAAAACCATGTGGTTAGGAAGCAAACTTCTTACCATACAATCATGCCCAAAGTACTGTGCAGTGGGACTAAACCTAAAACCAAGTGATTAGGAAGTGAACTTCTCAACTGCCCAGTTATGTCTGCACCTACAAATATACATAGCTGCATGTGTGACAGAAATGTTAAGAAGTTAAGTTCAGCAATTTTGAAATCCTAGGTTCAATCCCATACATGAAAACCTTGGCAAATGTCATTCACCATATGCAATGGTGCATGAATTAGTGGCTAAGGTAATTCAAGCTAATATCTATGTGTGTGTGGGGGGGAGAGGGTGTATGTATCATCATCATCATCATCGTTTAACATCTGTTTACCATGCTGGCATGGGTTGGATGCTTCTATCTTAAGGTTGTCAATTTGATTCCCAGCAGTACATTGTGTCCTTTATCTCTTTATTTCACATTATTCCAGTCCACTCAGCTGGCAAAAATGAGTTGTACCTGCAGTTCAATGGGCCAGCCTTGACACATTCTGTGTCATGCTGAATCATCCTGCAAACTACATTATGGGCATGCATGTCATTTGCATGTTAATTTCAAGAGCAGGCTGTTCTGTTGGTCAAATCAACTGGAACACTCTTCGTTATAAACAACAGAGAGCCACACACATGCGTGTGTGTGTGTGTGTGTGAGTGTGTGTGTGTGAGTGTGTGAGTGAGTGAGTGAGTGTATCATCTTCATTATTTAACATCCGTTTACCATGCTGGCATGAGCTGGATGCTCCTGTCAAACAACCCATGCCAGCATGGAAAACAGACGTTAAACGATGTGATGATATATGTGTGTGTGCGCATATATACATATATGATGGACTTTACCATCGTTAGATGACATATGAGGGTTCGACAATTTCTTACCGAACAACCACACCGATGATTTGTTTATAGTGATCAAATGTTTATGTGTGTGTGTGTACACACACACACACACACACTTGCAAAATGAAGACATGTGGCTTAGTGGTTAGGGTAGGCAACATGTTGTGTCCTTGAGCAAGATACTTTATTTCACATTGCTCCAGTTCATTCAGCTGGCAAAAACAAGTAGTACCTGTAATTCAATGGGTCAGCCATGTCACATTCTGTGTTATGCTGAATCTCCCTGAGAACTAGATTGAGGGTACACATGTCAGTGGAGTGTTCATTCACTTGCATGTTAATTTCACAAGCATGCTTTTCCATAGATCAGGTCAACTGGAAACCTCATAACCAACTAAAAGCCAGGCCATTTTCCATAACTTGAGGTTGCTCCATGTCTTGTGGTTGAAATTAGTTACATGGAAACTATGAGAAAGCATGCCAAATGGTACCAGTAATTCAAAGCTCAAATGTTATAACACTGACTGGCTTCAGAATTAACATGGTGGTTACATTCTCTGTGGAATACTCAGTCACTAATGTACTTATTCACAGAGCCTGGTAGTTCAGTGGATTGAACAACTAAAAATGTACAATCGAACATTTTGACTGAGAAATACTTACACACATACACTTATATGCATATCTACACACACATCTCTTTTTCTCTGTCTTCATAAAATAAGCATGTATCTCAGTCTCTCTCTCGCCATATATATACACATACACACACACAAATATATATTAATGTATATCCATACATAGCCAAATCAGGAAAGAAACATTTTTTCTTCTTTAACACAAAATTTTTCTCTTCTCTTTCATTATTTTCATTACTATTACAACTATTATTATTATTATTATCATTACAATAACTATTATTACTATTATTATTGTTATTATTATGATCATCATTATTGTTTTTATTATTTGCTCCACCAAGAGAAGGAAGCATGCCAACATGCACACTGCCATTTTCACAGAGTAATTATCATTTTCTTTTGTGCATCTCTTCATTTGCATCAGTAACTTTTGTGATGGAATGATTAACCCTAGAGCACTGAGGCTAAATGGATTCTTTAACTTCGAAACAAAACAATGAGAGATTATAAAAGGAAAAGAAAATAATAATAATAATAATAATAATAATAATGATGATAATAACAATAATAATAATGATGATAATAATAATAATAATAATGATAATGATAATAATAATAATAATAGTAAAGGATAAATGTTTATGAAGTTGCAGCACATAGAACACAGACCCAGTAACATAATGTTTTATACATGACTGGAAAAAAATCTTTCTAACCTATTTGAAGTTGAAAATAGTAAGGAAAGAAAACAGCTGTTGTGTGGTGTTTATTTTTGCATATGAATGAATAGTCCTCTTTAACAGTGTTAAATCTATATGTATGTATGTATATATATATGCACGCACACACACACACACACACACACACATATCATTGCTATTATGCAAAAATGTTGTAAGTTCAAAACGTTGCTTTTTCAGAAAACACAAAAATAATTTCACCATTCCATAGCAAAACTGTTGTACTACACAATAACAATTTTTGATATCTTGGTATCTGAAGCAGCTGGAGATACAATAGTTTGACCAAAAGAACAGGCTATTGCAAGCAAAAATAAATATTGAATAAAACACATTTGGCCAAATTTGGACATACGACAGTTTAACATAACAGCAACAATATATATATATATATAGATGCATGTACACACACACACACATGCAATCATCGTCCTCATCATCATTATCATCTTTTGATGTTCATCTTCCATTCTGACAGTTTGGAAGGGTTAACAGGATACAACAAGCTGGAGGATGATGTTGAAATCCAATGTCTGCTTTGCCAGAGCACTAGCTTGTTAGCAATTACATCGGTGTGTCTGATACAGTTGTCAACTAGCCTCATCCTTATATGTTGTATTTTCAATGTTGCTTTTGGTAGTCCCTAGTCTAAGTCGGTGTTTGTTGTATGACTCTTAGGAGACATTGAGTGCCATTCTAAGCATCCTTGTATAACAACCGTCCAACTGCTTCTTCAATGCTTTAGTGAACATCCATGTTTCAGCCCTGCATAGAAGAACAGAATCCACTGTTGCCAGAAACAATCTCACTTTCAATTTCCTTGCTAACTTTGAACTCTATACCTTTCTCAATTTATGGCTTGTGCTCCAGGCAAGCTTTCCTTGCTGTGATGTCTTTTTCAGTACTTTGTGTCCATGCACCAAGGTATTTGAAATTTTCTGTGACTTACTGGCTCTCACTTTCATTGATACAGAAGTACTAAAAAGATGTGATTTAGACAACATCATCCTTGAATTTGCAAACAAACTAAATGACAATGTGAAGCCAGAACAATG
>NC_043001.1:81300867-81325867 GCF_006345805.1 Octopus sinensis | reverse complement strand
GTCATTAAGTAATAATTGGATATTAGTGTCACTGTCATACAAACAGTGTCATTCAGTTCTGAAATTTTGCAAAAAATGTGTGAGCATTGGAGAAATATCAACTTGCTTAGAACCATGTTCTCTCAAGCAGGGCACCAATCCATTGTAGGGTTATCCATTTATAGCTGATTGGACTGGAGCAATGTCAAATGAAGTGTTTTGTTCAAAAACACAATGCACCACTAGTCTGTGAATTGAAACTATGATCTTGTGATTGCGATTGCAGCGCTGTAACCATTAGGCCACAAGCCTACACACAGACACACGTACTCTTACACAAAGAAGAATTGCGAATCAGCAGTAAACATGCAGGGAGCCATTTGGCAAACCGACTTCTTAATTCCCACCTCACACCCTGTAGTCACTGTCGTGCTTCATTTACTTTGCTAATGTCTTTAAGAAACAGAAGGGTGCTGCTATAAAATCTCATTTTCACATTTTCAACACCCTTGCAAATTTTAAGCCTTGCAACTATAAGAAACCCATCTCTCTCTCCCTGCACCTAGTGTGCGTGTGTATATGTATGTATGTAGGTACATACGTATGTGCATACATTGACATATCTATATCTATCTATACACACATACATATACATACACGTATATATAGATATATGCACACATGCACACACACACAAACATATATATACACATACATACATACATATATATGTATACATACATAAAAATATATATATATATACACACACAGATTTATTCAGAAAAATACATCAGATTTTTGTTTTCTTCTCTTATCTCTCAAGAAGCAGACTGAAATTTACTTTAGTTAGAAAGAAAGAGAGAGAGAGAGAGAGAGAGAGAGAGAGAGAGAGAGAGAGAGAGAGAGAGAGAGAGAGAGAGAGAGAGAGAGAGAGAGAGAGAGAGAGAGAGAGAGAGGATAGAAGCGAGATATATACAGACAGAAGATATTCATCCCACAGCCAGCAGACTGAAGATAAATAACTAACACTAGATTATCTGATAAGATAAACAAGAAACAAAAGGTTATGTGTGGTAAAAACACACACACAGACGCACATGTTCACTCACACACACATGCACACAAACATGTGCATACCCCACACACAAGCATTCCCTGCATATGACACATGGCCCTTGGAAATAGATAACGATAAATATTTAAACATCTATATTCAGATAATGATGATGGTGATGATGATGACGATGATGAGAGAGTCAATTTATACCCTGCCGCTAACCACCTCCAGTTTCCTAACCTCTGAGGTCCAACCATTTGTTTTTGCATTATTCTTGTTGATATTTTTAATGTTTGTGTCTCTGGAAAAGTCATCACAAGAGCTCTTTGAAATATGAAATTGTGTAAAAGAGAGAAAACATTATATATATATATATATATATATATATATATATATATATATATATATATATACATACATACATATATATATAGATACGTGAAAATAAGAAAATTTCGAATTATAATTATGTCTCTGGGGATTTGGTGAGGCATCAATGTGTATCTGTGTGATTTGGTGTGATTGTGGGTAAGTGTGTGTGTGTGTGAGTGAGAACATGTGGGTATGCATGTGTATGAAAGCATGTGTGAGCATGAATGTATGTATGCATGTATGTGTATGAAAGCATGTGGATGTGTGAATGTGTGTGAATGTACGTGTGTGCATTTGTGAGAGTATGTATGAGGGTGTGAATGTGTAGGAGTGTGTATGCGCATGAGTCTGTATCAGAGTACATGGGTGTGTGTGCGTGTGTGTGTGTTTGAGTGTGTGATAGTAATCAGCAAATGGTGAGATAACATAGATAAATATGTTTAGAATATATTAAAGTGATGTTTGTGAAGAGGGGAAAGTATATGTATAAGACATGATTTAATCAACTGAATATTAAAGTGAACTGAGAAACAAAAAAGTTTTGAGACCAAATGATATTTAAGACCCATTCGTACATAAAGGGCAACTCTTATTTTGTTTCATTGTAGCACCAACTGGACTCTTTATTCTGGTTTGATCCCAAGTGACAGCCTCCATTTAAGGAAGGTCTGGCATCAATTGCATAGACCAGTTCAAAGAGAATTCTTTTTCATTCATAACAGCATCTAGTTGAAACACAATCCTATATGCATACACACATACACATATGCATGTAGACATTCTCACGCACCCATACTTACATACAGACTCCATCACATTAAATGACACTCTGTAGGTTATGACGATGATGGTTTCAGTTGAGCTGATCAATGGAACAGCCTGCTCTTGAAGTTAATGTGCAAGTGGTCAAGCACTCCATAGACACACATCCCCTTAACATAGCACTTAAGGAGTTCCAGCATGACACACAATATGATAAGACTGGCCCTTTGAAATACAGGCACAACTCATTTTTGCCAGCTGAGTGGACTGGAACAGTGGGAAGTAGAGTGTCTTGCTCAAGGACATGATGCACTACCAGTAACTGAACTCACAAACTTACAATCATGAGACAAATACCCTAACCACTAAGCTATGAACCTTCTCAAACTTCCTTACTCTCTCCCTCACATGCACACACACACATGCAGCCTTACATGCACAAACACACACTCATACACACATATTTATGCTCTCACACACAAGCACTGCACTAACATTCTCTCTCTCTGACACAAACACAATACTCCATCTACAAGTGATAGCAACTTGGGGCTTGACTAACTCAAAGGTGAAGGCAGTAATAATAATCCTCTCAACTAGAAGCACAAGGCTTGAAATTTTGAAGGGAGGGGGCTAGTCGATTACATTGAACCCAGTGCACAACTGCTACTTATTTTTGTGACCCTGAAAGGATGAAAGGCAGAATGTAAAAGAGCCAGAATTAACCTTACTAAATATTTTATTCAGTGGGATAATAAAAATACAAAAACAATAAATTTTGTAAATGTGGCTGTGTGCTAAGAAGCTTGCTTCCCAACCACATGGTTCTGGGTTCAGTCCTACTGAGTGGCAACTTGGGCAAGAGTCTTCTACTATAAACTTGGGCTGACCAAATCTTTGGGAGTGAATTTGGGAGATGGAAACTGAAAGAAGCCTCTCATGTGTGCCTATATATATATTTATGTGTGTGTGTCAGTGTTTGTAACTCTGCCATCACTTGACAACTGATGCTGATGTGTTTATGTCCCCGTAATGTAGCAGTTCGGCAAAAGAGACCAATATAATAATAAATCCTGGGGTTGATTTCTTCGACTAAAACCCTTTAAGGCAGTGCTTCAGCATGGTCATGGTCAAATGATTGAAACAAGTAAAAGAATAAGAGAAAGAACAATAGTATTAAGTATAAGTATAGGTGTTTCAAGTATATCAAACAAAGAGGAGTTTACAAAAAGGAAAATCCGTAGAAAAGGTTTGTTTTATGTAGAAAGTTATTGAGGTGACATGTAGACACCATGTTTAATGTGTTTAGCACATGGTCAGGTAAAAAGGATGAAGGGCACTTAAGAACAATTGGTTGGCTGGGAATAGAAATTGATCCAGTTAATTTAGAAGATAGTTGAGATGGAAAGGAAATGAAAACATTTACAAAAATAAAAGTAGTTTGATAATGCAAAACAGCACAAGTTATTAAGGTTACCTTAGATGGACTTAGACTTCTCTTCACCCTCACCATATCTGTTTCACATGTTTCTGAGATCAAGGAAGAGGCAGTGACACACACACACAGTGAAGAGTAATTAACTACTAACTAAGCTGGATATGGAGAAAAGAGAAAGATTTCCTCCGAGTCCAGATTAATTCTGATATGGCAGAAAACAAGGTAAGACCATGAAGTGATGAAGAAATGGATGGGCGAAGATAGGAGGAAGTGGGGGAGGGACAGATGGAGAGAAACAACAGGGTGAAAGCAATTGTCTCAACTCCAATCAAATTAACTAAAAGATACGTGATTTGTGTTAGTTATTAGCAAGTTCATAATCAAGTGAAGGAATCTTGGGTTAAGTTTTGATGTCTTGAAAAATGAGGAGGAAATGAAGAGGAGGGGGAGGTGAAAACAGAGATGAAGATGAAGAAGATAATGACAATGAGGACAATAGAAGGAGAGGAAGAAAAAAATGATAATGAAGCAGACAATGATAAACAAGACACAAAAAAAAAAAGAAAAGAAGGAAGGGAAAGAAGAAAGAGGAGACAAAAAAAAAGATGGCAAAGAGGAAAAAGGAAGCAGAAACTGATGACAAAGTCAATGATGAAGAAGATGAAGAAAAAAGACAAAGATGATGACAACAATGACCAAAGAAGAATAAAACTAAAAATATCAGAAGAAGGGAAAAAAAAAGAAACAATAACCCACTTAATTGCAGACAACAGAGGAATTTTTGCTGAAGTGTCATTTTATAGAGCCATGTTGATCCTGCTACATGAGAGAGAGTGTCAAAATGAGGATTATCATTCTTATTGTAGCTCATATTATACAGTAACACCACCACAATGTTTTCAAACTTTTGGCACAAGGCCAACAATTTCAGGGAAGGGAGTAAGTTCATTACATTGACCCCCCAGTGCTCAGCTGGTATTTATTTTATCAACCCCAAAAGGATGAGAGGCTAAGTCAACCTCACTGGAATTTGAACTCAGAACATTGCAGATAAATGAAACTCTGCTAAGAATTTTGCTGAGCAAGCACTAACAATTTTGCTAGCTGACTTAAAATTAATAATAATAATAATCCTTTATATTAAAGGCTCAAAGCCTGAAATTTTGTGGGAGGGAGCTAGTTGATTACATTGAACCCAGTGTGTAACTGGTACTTATTTAATCAACCCTGAAAGGATGAATAAGAGAAAGTGGACCTCAGCGGAATTTGAACTCAGAATGTAAAGACAGATGAAATACTGCTAAGCATTTTGCCTGCTCACTGCCTTTAATAATGATGATGATAATAATAATAATAATAATAATGGTTTCAAATTTTGGCACAATGCCAGTAATTTTTTTGGGGGTTGGGGTCTAAGTCAATTACATCAACCTCAGTGTTTGACTGGTAGTTATTTTATTGACCATGAAAAGATGAATTTGGTGCAAAAGATTACAATATGAAGAGTGAGGATGCATAGCCTAGTCATTAGGGTGTTGCACACATGAGTGCAAGATTGTGATTTCAATTCCCAGACCAAGGAGTGTGTTGTGTTCTTGAGCGAAACATTGCTCTGCGATAGCTTCAACATCTATCACTGGCACACCCATGCACTTGTACAAGCAATATCTATTTGATAATGAGAGCAACATAAACATTTGATCACTATAGATATATACCATCTGTGCAGGTTGTTCAGCAAGAAATTGCAGAATCGTCTTTCTTGGATTGAAAAGACAAACAACATTGAAGAGTAGCAAACAGGCACAGAGAATGAAGCCTTCATGCTGTACATTGCACTGAAATTCACTTTTCTTCATGTAACAATTGAAGAACTAAGAACTATGGAACAAAATGAAGGAAGGGGAAGGAAAACTTACAATGTATTGAATGAAGTGGAGGAGACAGGCCCCAATTTCGTGGAACACTTAAATAATAAACTACATGTTGTTCAGTCAGGCAACTTGTCTAGACTAATGCAATTCTTCCATGCCAGATGTCCCAGTCAAGTGATGCAACATGAATGGCTAGCTTGGATCTTTGTCACATAGGTCTTTCAAAAGGTGAAATAGCTAATCTGTGCATGCTATAACTACAGATGATAGCAGTAGTTCACTAACTGAACTAGTTGATCTTGGCTGTTGGCAGTTTGTTGTCAGTATATCCACTCAGCATCTGTTAAAATAATTCATGTTTACCAAGCTGCATCCCATGGTTTGAATGTACTCTGGCCTGAGTGGTTGCATACTATTTAACCCATAGCTGGGACCCTAATAGAAGCTAATATTCCAGGTCAGAACAATAATGGCTAAGAGGTGGTTCTAAATGCTTCAAAACCTGAAACTCCCAAACCAGATAAATATGCAGGCACACACATATATTTACACAAATATGCAGATACACACACATATAAACATATACATGCACAGATAGATATACATACACACTCATACACATGTGTCCACCTAATGAGAACCAAAGGAAAAGCCACAGTGCCTTGATTGAAGAGGTGGAGATGAGCTCTGATCTTGTGGCACACTTTGATGATTAGCAACTAATGAGAACCTCACTAATTGTCAATAAACAATTAATGAGATACTTCCTGGAAGATGTGAGAAATTTCTTGCTCTGCTCTGTTTGACAACAAAGATGCTCACAAGCATTTTTAGAGATACAAGATTCAAGAAGCAACAGGAAGCCAACATGATACAAAGCATTGACTTAATTTGGCTGGTGGGTTCCGAGGTGTAGAATGGTTAGCCTGTACTCTTATAAATTCATGTTTTTTTATTTATTTTTTTTTTAAATTTCACATATATTAGCTTTTTTTTTTTTTAATTATTGTTGGCAATAATTAGGAAATGCTAATAGGTGTGTATTTGAAAGCATGAAGGGTGATACAGGAGATTTAGCAACAAGTTCCCCCTACACACACTATGTTGTCCTGGATATGTATATGAGTGTGTATGTATATCTGTGTGTATGTGTGTATATTGTATAGACATGTATATTTGTGAGAATGGTACCCCAATAATAACCTGGCCAGTCTACAACCATAGGCAGAAAATAGAATTAGGATAGGAGGGAGGAATTATGTAGAAGGGATTCTTGCCATTTAAATACACAATAACACCTTCACTGTTACTACCACTGCCTCCTCCACCACCACCACCCACCATTTACATTACTACTACAACCGGTCTTAAAAGTAATACCATTAATTACACTACAACCATCATGACTTTCTCTACTGCCACTCCACCAACAGTATTATTATAAAAAGTAGCATCAGTAGCTGTAGTAGTAGTAGTAGTGGCAGTAGTGGTGGTGGTAGTAGTAGTAGTAATGCCACCATACCATCACACTATCACCATCGTGACCAATACTACCAAATCAACACACACACATATGCACAAGTAAATGTTTGCCATACACAAGCAAGCATACAAGTGCACATATATAAGTAGATATATGTACTGGCTATGTGTATATATGTCTGTAGCAGTATGCATATAAGAGTACTCATGTATCAAAGGTATAGCTGTGTGTAATAATGTCTGCAGTGCAACAGTATGCCCATATATGTATGTGTATGACTGTATGTGTGTATGTATGACTCTGAGAAGCAGAGTCATATATACCTTACTCGGAAGCAGATGAGGGTTGGTGATAAGGACATCCAGTTGCAGAAAATCTGCCTCAACAAATCTCATCTGACCCATGCAAGCATGGAAACATAGAGGTTAAAATGATGATAATTTTGAGGATTCTTACATGTTTAGACATGTGCGTATGGTGTAATATTACATGAACATGTTGGCATGTGCAATGTAACATGTACATATCAATACCTATTTGTTCCTTTTTTTTTTTTGAATTCTGGAATGCAACGCAGGGGTGCAAAACTGCACTGGATTTATAAGTCTGTATGCCAGTGTGTGAAAAAGAGAGAAAAAGAGGGAGGGAGGGAGGGAGAGAGGGGGAGGGAGGGAGGGAGAGAGTGAATGAGGGAAGGAGGGAGGGAGAGAGAGAGAGAGAGCATATGCTTTTGTGTATACATGATTGTAAATTTATGTAAATGTATGTATGAGTAAAAGTGTGAAGGTATACATATGAGTGAGTGTGTATGTGTATATGCATGTATTTGTGTATACAATATGCTTGTAAGTTAATGCAAATGTATATATGTGAATGCAAATGTGATGGTGTGTATAAGTCTTCATATTTCAGTATAATCACATGCATGTGTGTGCTTGTAAGTGTATTTCTATGTATGATAATATGTGTTTGTATGCATGTGAATATGTTTGTGGATATGTGTAAGAAAGTGTATATGATTATAAATGCATATATGTATGTGTCAGTATTTGCGTACCAGTATGTACACACACATGAATGTGTGCACGCGACATGAATTTATATATATATATATATATATATATACACATACATACACACACACACTCATATATACATACACACATATGTGCATGTGTGTATACATGCAAGTGTAATTTTTTATGTGTAACTGTTTGAATGTATGTGTATATGTGTGCTTGTGTAGGAATGTGAGTGTATATAAATCTGTGTGTGTGTGTGTGTGTGTGGTTGTGTCTCCATGGGAATATGTAGGTGAAGAGTAAGGTAAGTTTGTGCATACTTGTAGTAATGATGAAAGAGGTGAAGTGCTGAGTGACAAATGAGATAAAACAAAAGAACAGCTGTTAGTCCCAGAACTCCAGTGAGATTAGGTGGAAGAGGGTGCAATCATACTGTAAAATATATTGTTGTTTTTGTTTTCTTGTGTTTCTTTTAATGTTTTCCATTTTGATATTTTGACAAATAGAAACACTTAGCAACATCAACAACTTTAGTAACAACAACAACAGTGTCAACAATGACAATAACAACAACAATAACAAGAACAACATTTTCAGCAGAAACCAATAGCAACAAAGGACACTCAAATGGTCACCCAACCTGCTAAAAATAGCCACCACATCTCACTTCACTCACTTCCTGCCAAATTTAAGTAAAAAAAAAAAGAAACAGAAAAAAGGGTAGCCTTTGACTTTTTAGGTGCAAGCATGACTTTGTAGTTATGAAGTTCCTCTGAACCATGAGGTTTCAAGTTCAGTCCTAATGTACAGCACCTTGGGCAAGCGTCTTTTACTATAGCCCTGAGCTGACCAAATGTCTTACAAGTGAATCTGGTTGATAGAAACTGTGTGGATGCCTTTTCGAGTGTATGTGTAACTGTATCTGTGTTTGTTCCTGTCCACCACTTGATAACTGGTGTTAGTTTGTTTATGTCCCTGTAACTTAGTTTAGCAAAAGGGATTAATAGAATAAATACTAGGATCCATTTACTCGACTAAGCACTTCCAGGCAGTGCCCCAACATGACTGCAGTCCAGTGACTGAAATGAGTGTAAAAGTGTATTGAATACTTAAGTGGCTCAGTGGTTACAATGCTGAGCTCATAATCATGTGGTAGTTAGTCCAATTCCTAGACCAGGCTGTGTGCTGTGTTCTTGAGCAAGGCACTTTATTTCAAGTTATTCCAGTTCTCTCAGCTGTAGAAATGAGTTGCGACATCCCTGGTGCCAGGGTGTATCAGTCTTTGCCTTACTTTGGATAACATCAGTGGTGTGGAGAGGGTAGGCTGGTATGCATGGGTGACTGCTGGTCTTCCATAAACAACCTTTCCCAGACTTATACCTTGGAGGGGAATTTTCTAGGTGCAATACTGTAGTCATTCATGACCGAAGGTGGGGGGGGGGTCTTTCCCCTTTAAGGTAGTCTTTGCTGTACTATTTCTGTAACCCACATGCACACACACACACTTAGAAAAATCACAAGATGGTAACAACTAGAACACCTTTCATCTAAGATCTACTGACTTACAAATGTTAAACAATGAGACTTGCAACAAGGACACACAACAATCGAGAAGGCTCCAACCATATCGACAAATACAACATATGCTTTCTGTCATTTCTTTTCCATCATCATCATTATCAATTTAATGTAATCTTTCCTATGCTTGCATGGGTTATATGAAGTTTATTTGAGGCAGGTTTTTTACAGCCAGATTCTCTTCCTCCTATCACAAGCCCTCACCTGTTCCCAAGCAGCATAATATTTCTCCAAGGTCAGGTGTGTTTTTGAAGAATATTGGAAATGAATGACACAGCCTATGCAGCAACAACAACAATAATAATAATGATGATGGACTCTCTTGTCTAAGACAACATATGTCTGTTCAGCTTTTGCTGAATGACCTGCACAAATGATTTGTTTATAGTGATCAAATGTATGTGCTGTACATTAGCTCACAACCTCCATCAAATTGACATCACCTGAACAAGATCATGGTGCACCGTGCATCAGCTGTCAAAGTGATCGCAGAGCAATGTAAGATGAAGTGTTTTGCTCATAAACACAATGCACCACCCGGTCTAGGAACTGAAACCACAATCTTCTGATTGTGAGTGCAACATCCTAACCACTAGACCATGTACTCTCATATGAATAATAATAATGACAGACTTAACACTTATTGAGACACCAACAGACTTAACAACTCCTTTATTGAAACTGGTGTAACTACAAAAGTCATATTGATTCAGAAACCTGCTCTATTGGGAACAGCAAAGATTGTAAGAAAGGTCCTCAATATATAAGAAAATTGGTTGTGACCCAGTATCAAGGATATTGATTTCTAATGTTAAACATTCATGCACACAATGAATAATAGTAATTTCAGTATTTATCACAAGGGTGAAAGATTGATAATAGCATTAATATTAATTACTATTGAAAAGGTATAAAATAGCATTTAAAGGATATAAGTAGGTTGACTAAGGCCAGGAAGTGATCTCAAATCCAAATATATAAATTAACAGAGCCGAGTGCTTTTCATCAATTATTGATATTCTTCTGTACCTCTTTGGCACTATATGTCTACATGAGATGCTTTCTTGAGACAAATACCATAGTTTCTGGCTTTTTTTAACAGTGTATCCATGTTAGGTAAAATTATACAATACTATTTTGAACTAATACTGCTTCCATTACCAATGACAAATTTTAAAACAAGATAAAAAAAGCAATTTTTTTTCATAAATTCAACAAAATATTATGAAATGATGAATTGTGAGTGAAGGAGGTGGGGGTTCAGTTCCAGGTGGAGGTAGTGAGGTTGGTGTTGATAGCAAGGAAGGAGGTGAAACATCCATCCACCTTCTAACAGTCTCAACACAAACTGTTAGTTTCTATATTTGACTCAGGACATTTCAGATAATTAACATTGATAATTAACACCCAGCAGAGCAAGAGAATGAGAGCTGGAGTGGAATTTTAATTATGAAGCTCACATAGAAACTTCTGCGGCTATGTTTTACAATATGCTGACCCAACCCCTCATCTTTTCTTCTCCAAGGAGTCTGTCTATATTTGCTGTACGAATGCATATGCACACACATATACACACACATTTAGATTTTTGACAGATCTGTACTACAACATCAGCTGCCTCTATTATCTTAATAACAACAACTACTATGATTTTTTAAAAACTTTTACTGTATTTTCTGGTATACAAGTAAAAATTTTCAGGCCAAATTTTATAGCCAAAGTTGTTATCAGACAGAATTTGTTGAGGCAGATTTTCTGCTAAGCCTCACCTGTTTCCAAGAAAGGTAATCTTTCCCCATGATCAGACATGCTTTTCATGGAAGACTAGAAATGAACAACATTGCTTGTATGATGAGGATGATGCTTGTTTACATCACATGATGTGAAGACAAAGGTGCAAACAAGCATACAGACATACATGTACACAAACATTCCCTTTTAGTAGTGGGAGTTTTTTTCTTTTTCCTTTCTCCCTGTTCTTTTTTTGTCTTACAAGTTACATGGCAACCTCTCACTTGTGCTGGTGGCCGGATAAAAAAAAAAAGCCTAGTACACATTGTAAAGTGAGTGGCTTTATGAAGGGCATCCAGTCATAGAAACAATGCCAAAACTGACACTGGAGTCTGGTACAGCTCTGCAGCTCATTGGATCCATTCAAACTACCCAACCTAAGCTGGTACACAATGGGCTTCTTTTCAGTTTCCATTTCCCAAATTTCCGAAACCCACTCACAAAAGCTTTGGTCAGTCCAGGATTATAGTAGAAGACACTAGCCCCAGATGTCACACAACAGGACTGAACCTGAGGCATAGTAGAAAGCAAGCTTCTTAAGCACATAGCCATGCTTGTGTCTGTATTATAAAAAAACAATTCCATCCAGTAAAGCCAGTATTATAATAATTCAAAATATATAAATAAGAAATAAATAATGATTGAAAATGTTGAGGTTACTTACTGAGACTGGATCACAAATGATTCTGTCTGTGCTTGTTTTAGTGGCATGTACTTTCACGTCTTGGTTCAGTTTGAATTTACATTTGATATCTGTTTGGAAATCCTGTAAAGAATAATTGAAATATATGGCTGTAAATATATATATTTCTTTATTGCCTCCAAGGGGCTAAACACAGAGGGGACAAACAAGGACAGGCAAACGGATTAAGTCGATTACATCGACCCCAATGCGTAACTGGTACTTAATTTATCGACCCCGAAAGGATGTACGGCAAAGTCAACCTCGGCGGAATTTGCTATGAATATGGCTATAAATATATAGGTTACACAACAACAGCGGCAACAGCACCAGCAACGACAATACTTGAACAACATAGTATAACCAGAAATAAGTAAATAAATCAAAACATTCAACCTAGAAATCTACTATTTGGGACATTTTATTGCCCATAGTAATAATAATGATAATAACAATATGATACATCACACATCTTGAGAAGAGCATTGTCAATGCAAGAATGATTACTACCCGTGTATTTATAATTCTTTTTACACATAACTTCAATTCATTTTCAAAACAAACAATCTAGTGTGTTTAGTTTGATGGTCTACCAATGTATACAGTGAGTTTCTTTGCCATAGGAGTTGGGAAAATGCTCAGCAAGAAATGGAAACAAAATTGAAAGAAGAAAAACTAATAATAATAATAAGCATTTCCCCCAGCATGCTAATGATTCTGCCAGTTCACCACCTTTATAATAATAATAATAATAATAATAATAACAACATATTACTACAAATAACTATGGTTACAAATTTTGGCACAAATCCAACTGTTTTAGTGGCGAGGGTAAGTGGGTAACATCAACCTCAGTGCTAAGGTGGTACTTTATTTTATGACACCCTGGAGGAACGAAAGTTAACCTCAGCAGGAACTGAACTCAGAATGTAGCAAGCCAAAACAAATACTGTAAAGCATTTTTGTTTTTGTTTTTTTTATGTAGCGAGTTCAATAATAATAATTTCTTACTCCAAGCTAAGCTCAGCCAATGACTTAACAGAGTAGTGCTGGGTGCTTTTTGCATGGTACCAGCATTAGCAAAGTTCACCTTGTAACTAGGGGCTTACAATGAGCTCTATAAATGAGGGAGGAAAAAAATGCGGTGTAAAATATAGATAGAAGGATAGAGAAACTTTGAATGTATATAAGAAGATTGATGATGGGAGTGGGTAGAATATATACAAAATATATTTTACTTTACAGCAGTTATCTATTTCAATATACATGCCACACAAACAACGAAGTTGAATACATGAGATAAATGGTACACACATATAAACATACATATTGTAAATCACATACTAAATTGCATACTTAAATACTCTGAAAACTACACATATACACACAGCCATATATACACATGGAAACACAAATATGCACACACACAAAAAAAAAAAAAAAACAAAGTACATACATACATGCGCATCTAAAAATGCATATATGCATACACAACAAATCATATATAATAACTATAAAAAATAACAATATAAAAAAATGGTAACTAAGCAGATGGAAGAAGCATGTCTGTGAATAAAACAAAGAACTGCAAGAGGAGATAAAAAGAAAATTATTGTTGCTTGTCTTTTGTTGTTGGTGTTTTGTTGTTTAATGGATAACAACAAATGTAGCTTTTAGTTGTAATTTTAAATTACAGCTGCCTGCAACAACAACAACAACATCACCATACACATCATCACAGCCACTACCACCATAACTAGTAACATCATCATCATCGTCATTGTAATCATTCATCGCTGTCATCATCACTATCATAATAGCAACACTATTATACTCATCGACACAATAACGAGTTAACATCATCACCATCGTCATACTATCACCATAATTAGTAACAACACTATTATATTCCTACCACTTACGACCGCCATAACTAATAAAAATAATCATTACTCTTAACACCATCGTGGCCACCACCATGTGAAACAATAAAACATCATTTTCTTCGCTATTATCACCAGCACTATTATCACTACTATCACTACTGCTATTGCTTCTACTAACATCTTCTTCAAGACAGCTAACTTTTGGTTAAAAATTAAATGTAAAAAACTAGAATACAAAAACAAAAAAATAAATAACTAAAAATGAAAACATAAAATTCAAACAAAAAATAAGAAAAAAGATATAAAAAATTAGAGAGAGAGAGAAAGAGAGGTAGAGAAAGATGGGAGAAAGAGAGAGGGAGGGAGAGAGAGAAAGAGAGAGAGAGAATGAGAGTATAGAAAAAGTTGAAGAAAAAGAATTTTACAGATGTTCCATAGAGACAGAGAGAGTGGAAGTGAGGGAGGAGAGAGAGAGGGGGAGGGAAGGAAATAGAGAGAGGAGAAATGGAGAGAAGGAGGGAATGAAAGATAGCAATTGAGAGAAACCAAGAGATAACATTGTTTTAAAGAACGAAGTTGTTCCAACCATTTTTTTTTTCACATTGTTATTTTATTTTATTTTTGTTTTGTTTTTGTTCTGGTAAAGTTGACTTAGTTTATATATTCAGTCTGGAGTTGGGTTCGATGATGCTGGCTTGCAAAGTTGTGGAGGTGGGGGAGAGGGAGACAGATAGAGAGAGTTGGAGAATAATTCTATCGAAGAAAAAGATGCAGTATTTGTAGAATGGTGATTTGGAATGTTTTCTATGCCTTGTGATATATAATAATATTCCTTCTATGTTCTGAGTTCAAACCATGCTTAAAATGATTTTTGCCTTTTCCTTTTTCTGGGGGGTCAATAAATAAAGTAAACAGTCACATACTAAGATCAATAAAATTGACAGTTCCTCTCTCCAAAGGTTCCGACTTTATGCTTGAATGAAATATCGCTATTCTTGAGTGAGAGTGCAGGACTTGCCATCAAAGTGATGCTGGGGTACAAATATATGAAGCTCAATATACCCATCATGGCTACCCACCTAATAAAGGTTTGAGGAATGAGCATCACAACTATATTATAATTCTTACTTGTTGTTGTTGTTGTTGTATTATTATTATTATTATTATTATTATTATTATTGAGTGAGAGAGCAGTTCATGCCATCAAAGTGACACTGGGGTAAAATATACGAAGCCCAATATACCCATCATGACTACCCGTCTGATAAAGGTACACCAGGCACATGCATCACAACCATATGTGCGCGACATGGTGATCTCATATCAAGATAAACAACACATGACCTTGCAGGTGGGGCCCAGTTAGAATTTTCTTCAGGTTGAGTAGCCCATCCTGCTCAAACGGTCCCTGAATAAGGGTTGCTTTAGGATGTTGAACGAAACACCTATGTTTCCAGAGGTGAACCATTCAAACTCCAAAGAATCCCTCTCAACACATGGCCATGATGCTCCCCCACTACTTCTGCTCGTGATCAGAGATGCACATATCGTCAGCCACTAAGGGACATGCTCAACTGGTTAAGGTCAAACAACTGACAAGCAAACCTGTGGTATTGAGCAGAATATTTGCTGTAGCCCATCTTTTATACCAAGACAAAACAATGTACATGATAACACTTCCAGTCAGTTAAGATCAGAAGCCATGAGAGCCACTGCCTGGTACTGCATCAGGGCATTTATTATTATTATTATTATTATTATTATTATTATTATTATTATTATTAGCTGGTAGAATTGTTAGCATGCCAGGCAGAATGCTTAGCAGCATTTTGTCAGTCTTTATTTTCTTAGTTCAAATTCTGCCAAGATCAACCTTGCCTTTCATCTTTTCAGAGTGGATAAAAAATAAATGCTTGTTGAGCTCTGGAGTTGATGTAATCAATTTACCCTCTTTTTTGTGCCAAAATTTGAAACCATTATTATTATTATTATTATCAGTACCATATTTTATATGGCACTGAGTTTACAATCCTGTAAATAATAATAATGGTATTTTTATATCAGCTTAAAGCTTATGGCGATCACCATGCAGTGACTAAGGAAAATAGACATTATTATTATCATTATATAAGGAGACGAGCTGGGCAAAATACTTAGTGGCATTTCATCCATCTTTATGTTCTGAGTTCAAATTCTGCTGAGGTTAACTTTGCCTTTCATCCTTTTGGGGTTGATAAAATCAGTCCCAGTTGTGCACTGGGGCTGATGTAATCAACTAGTAACTCAACAAAAAAAATTTAAAGTCTTGTGCCAATAGTAGAAAAGATTATTATTATTAATATTAATACTATTCAGGTGGTGAGCATGCAGAATCATTAGGATGTTGGACAAAATGCTCAGCAGTATTTCACCCGTTGTTACATTCCGAGTTCAAATTCCACTGAAGTTGACTTTACCTTTCATCTTTTAGGGGTTGATAAAATAAGTACCAGCTGAAAACTGGGGTCTATGTAATTGATTCATCCCCTCCTCCAAAACTGTTGCCCTTGTGGCAAAATTTGAAACCATTACTATTATTATTATTAGTTTAAATTCTGCCCAAGTCGACTTTGCTAGTCACTTTTGGGGGGGGGGTCAATAAGATAAGAACTAGTTGAGCACTGGGGTCTTAGTGACTGTCCCTCCCACTCATAACCTAGCAGTTAAGCAAAAGAGACCAATGAAATAAGTACCAGGTTTAAAAAGTACTAGGATTGATTCATTTGACTAAAATTCTTCAAGGCAATGCCCCAGCATGGCCGCAGTTTGGAGACTGCAATGTGTAAATGATAAAAGCTACACACAAAAAATAACCTGCTAACCCCCACCCTCCATAAAATCTCAAATTCTTTTATCTAAAAAAAAAAAATAATATACCCTTCTATAACCACCACCCTTTTAAGCTTCTGGCAGTGATATAGTGGTTGAAAGTGAAGTCAGTTATGAGAATGAACATGGTGGTAGTGGTGGAGGTGGTTGTGCAGATGTGTAAACAGATAAGGTGGGGCATTGTCAAATGTTTAGACAACTGATCATGTACTACATATGTTTTTTCATGCATACTCCAAAATACACATGCATGCATTCACTCTGATGCATGCATCTGCACGAATGTCCTCTCAAGCATGCTACTTAGCAATGCAATTATTACAAAAATTACTGAGACAACTTTCTTTCTTCCACTGGCAGTTCTGCAGACATAAGAGTGTTGTGGAGAAGATAGGGGTAGCATGACAAAGGTGGTGTTGGTAGGATGTTGTAGTATGTAAAGGAGGAACTGTAGAGGGAAGGGGAGACTATACTGGTTAGAAAGGTTGACAGCTGAAGGTATGGTGATGGTATTTTGTAATGGAGTGATGGTGGTGAGTGTATCTGATAGGGATGTCAGTACTAGGGGCATGTAAGTGGAGTGGGATTTTTTCTATTTTTCTAAAATGGAAAATAACTTATAGAAGTTTCTTTTTAAATAAATAAAAATTATATCATCATCATAATCATCCTTTAATGTTCATGTTTGATACTGGCATGGGCTGGATGGTTTGGCAAGATCCAGTGGGTCCAAGAACTGCTTTGCGCTCCAGTGTCTACTTTGACATGGTTTTTACAATGGGAAGCCCTTCCTAATGCTAATCCTTTTACATTGTGTACCATGTGCTTTTTTTCATACTAATGGCACTAATATATTCACTATGCGGCTTGCAAGACTAGACACTCTTAGAGAGGGAGCTTAATGCTAAGAGATGAGAGGTTAAAGTATGAAACAAGTAAAAGACAAAGTTCTTAAAAAAAGGTACGACCTAAACCAGATTCCAGAATGCTATATGTTTGAAATAATGGTGATAGTGATGACAATAATAGTTGTAGTAGTAGCAATAATAATAATCCTTTCTACTAAAGGCACAAGGCCTGAAATTTGTGGAGAGGGACTAGTCGATTACATCGATCCCCCAGCATTTCACTGGTACTTAATTTATTGACCCTGAAAGGAGGAAAAGCAAAGTTGACCTCGGTGAAATTTGAGTTCAGAAAGTGAAGACAGCCAAAATACTGCTAAGCATTTCATCTGGCATACTAACAATTCCGTCAGCTGGCCACCTTAGTAATAATAATAATAATGATGATGATGATAACAGACTTTCCTATTGAAGATAATGTATGACTGACAGTTTGGCAAATGACCTGCACAAATGATTTGTTTATAACAGTTGTTCCCAACCTTTTCACTACCAAGGACCCATCATCATTCATCATCATCGTTTAGCGTCTGCTTTCCATGCTAGCATGGGTTGGACAGTTCAGCTGGGGTCTGGGAAGCCAGAAGGCTGTACCAGGCCCAGTCTGATCTGGCAATGTTTCTACGGCTGGATGCCCTTCCTAACGCCAACCACTCCGTGAGTGTAGTGGGTGCTTTTCACGTGCCACCGGCACAGGTGCCAGATGAGGTTGGCAAACGGCCACAATCAGATGGTGCTTTTTAAGTGCCACTGGAATGGGGGCGAGGCGAGGCTGGCAACGGCCACGAACGGATGGTGCTTTTTACAATGAGTTTTCCTCATGCATCCCAGGATATTGAAAGGTCTGTCAGCCTAACTTGTTCATGGACCCTCCCCCCCACTACTACCTTTGCAGACCACCAGGGGTCCATGGACCACAGGTTGGGAACCACTGGTTTAGTGATCAAATATATGTGCCATACATGAGCTCACTCCCTCCATCAAATCAATGTCCCCTGAACAGGTGCATGGTGTACTATAGTCAGGTGTCAAAGAGATCACAAAGTAATGTGAGAAGAAGTATTTTGTCCAAGAACACAACATACCACCTGGTTTAGGAATTGAAACCACGATCTTACAATCATGAGTGCAACACCTTAAATACTAGGCCATGTATCCTCTATGATAATCATCATCATCGTTTAACGTCCGTTCTCCATGCTAGCATGGGTTGGACGGTTCGACCGGGGATCTGGGAAGCCAGAAGGCTGCACCAGGCTCCAGTTTGATCTGGCAGTGTTTCTACAGCTGGATGCCCTTCCTAACGCCAATCACTCCGAGAGTGTAGTGGGTGCTTTTTACGTGCCACCTGCACAAGTGCCAAGCGAGGCTGGCAATGGCCACGGTCGGATTGGTGCATTTTACATGCCACTGGCACGGAAGCCAGTCGAGGCGGCACTGGCATCGGCCACGATTTGGATGGCGCTTTTTATGTGCCACCGGCACGGAAGCCAAGTTGTAAATCTCAAGAAGAGACCAGGTTAGTAACTATACTAAAAAGTAAAGTCAGTCACCATATAAAAGTGGCTGTTTCATGTCACAACTATTTTAACTCCAGGCAGATTCTCCACCAGCCGGTTATCGGTATGACTCTGCACCCTTTATATATAATATATTGTTAGCAGGGGGAGCAAACCCCAACCACCCTCCAGGAGGTAATATTTTCTAATAAAGGTACAAGGCCTGAAATTTTTTGGATGGGGTCTAGTCGATCCCCAGTCTTTCACTGGTACTTAATTTATTGACCCTGAAAGGGTGAAAGGCAAAGTTGACCTTGGTGGAATTTGAGCTCAGAATATAGCTGCAGATGAAATGCTGCTAAGCATTTTGTCCAGCATGCTAATGGTTCTGCCAGCTCACCACCTTAATAATAGTAATAATAGTAATCATTACTAATTGGTTTTTTAAAAATTTGTTTTTGTTTTATAATTTAGGCAGATGGAGTTGGTAGGGGGAGATAACTTCTTTCAGGATTTTTATTTTATAATTTTTTTCACTAAATAAATATTTTTCTCTTAATGAATTCTTGAATTAGAATATATTGTAATTCTTATAAAAAGACATTACAAATTAAATTAAAAACATTATTGCATTCAATCTCTTCTTCATAATTGACATTCTTCTCACAGTGATGGGGGAAGGAAGTGAAAACAGGGTGTATCTCCCCACCTATGCCACATGCATGAAACCCAGAAGTAAAAACTCAGTGAAATGTCAAGAATCTTATAATAACACCATAAGGAAAATTTGCTTTAGAAATAAAACATGATGGCAGGGGTACACTCCAGAAAATAGCATTTTTCTTCCCCACTTTCTCTCTCCCTTTTTATTTTTTTGATAATCTTTTAATGATAACAAAATGATGATGGTGAATAAATTCTAACATTAGAGCCAATAATAATAATGATAATAGCAATAATAAAATAAATGTATAAAAAACAAACTCCTTAAATGTTAATGGATAGTTAGAGGGTATTTCAAAATATTTTCTTTAGCTATATTTTCTATTTATCATCCACTCCTCATTTGTTTCATTACACCTCAAATGCCATTCCTCCCCTCGCATGCATGCACAAGCACACACACACACAACACAGAGCCCAGCTATTTTTCTACAGCTGGAAGTACATTTTTATAACTTTTGCCATGAGGGCCAGCAGCACATTTCATGGTAATAACAATGATGATGTTGATGCTTTTTTTCAACACTCCTTTATTTATTTATTCATTTGAATTTTAACAATTCCCTTTTGGAAGCAGTGGTGGATGTAGAAGACACAATGTCTGCCACCCAACTTTAAAAAAACAACAACAGAAAACACCCTTACACACTTTTATTCGTTTATTGACAATACTGCAATCCCAATATGGCAGTGGTGGTAATCAGGGTGTCATCCCTTTTAACACCACTCTTATTTTATTTATTAATTTTAATAACCTCACTCTATGCTGGTTAGGGTAGGGCTTGAAATTGTTGGCAGAACAAGAGTGGAGTGCTTACTTTTTTTCTCACACTTTTCTTTTTCTGTGTGTGTTTTTGTGTGTGTGTGCATACATTTGTGTACATGTGTGTGCTTGTGTCTGCATATATAAGGTGTAGTTGCAAGGATGGCTTACATGGTAAGAAGTTTGCTTCCAAACAACATGATTCTGAGTTCAGTCTCACCTCAGGCAAGTGTTTTCTGCTATAGCAACCAAGACCTTGAGACTGGATTTGGTAGATGGAAACTGAAAGAAGCCCATCATATGGACTATGTGTATATGCATGTGCATGTGTGCATGCTTCTCTTCCTCTTTTTAATTTTAGGGTAAATTTTGACCAGTCACCTACTTTGTACGAAGGCTGTAAAGGAAAGTATCTTGTCTTAACCATCCTTTAAATATTAAGGTCTTGCATAAAAATATAGTTGTAGATATCATGACAATTTGTAGCGTATGAATTTAAGATTTGCATTCTCTCCCCAAGACCCCAAGTTTGCACCAGATATATCCTGTTGCTCCAATAATAATAGGTGTGAAGCTGAAAGTCTATCTTCAGTACTGGATTTGCAAACTCCATCGGTTCATCCAGACAAATGATCGAATGAACACATGTATGTATGCATGCCTGCATGCATGTGTGTCTATGTTCGTGTTTCCTTGTCTTGACATTGCATGATAGTTGTAAATGAGTGTTACTGTGATACAAACAGTGTCATTTACTTCCATTGTTCTGCAAGAATATGTTTGGCCACGGGGAAATATTACCTTGCTTGGAAACAGGTGAGGGCTGGCAACAAGAAGGGTATCCAGCCATTGTAAATTACCTCAGGGTTGGCGAAAGCAATGTGGTGGACAACGAAAAACCTGGCTGATGACGATCAAGGCTGATCTGGAACCCAACCTAGGCCCCCATGTCTATGGCATTCGCCGCTGGAATAAGGAGTAGTTGGAGATCACGTGGTGGTTAGCCTCAAATCGCCAGGTCTGGTCGGTGTTTGTGAGAGATGCAGCATTGAGGATGAATGAAGCCAGCTCAACCCACCCAGGGTGAATGCTGTCTCAAGACAAGACAAGAAGACCTCAGTAAACTGCATCTAAACCACATAGTATGGATATGTGGATGATGATGACAATATATGTGTGTGTATACACATGAGTAGGCCTTTGTGCTTGTTCTCCACTACCACTTGGCAACTGGTGTTGGTTTGTCTATGCTCCTGTAACTTAGTGATTTGGTAAAAGAGATCGACTGAACTGTGATGCAATGGTGGGGGGAACAATAAAAGATACACATGTATGCATGTGTGTGTGAGTGTGTCTCTCTCACTCATGTGTGTGTGTGTGTTCCAGATGGTGGCATGGAATTATAGCAGAAGTCACTTAAGATGCTATGCTGTGAGATTGAACTTGAAACCACATGGTTGCAAAAAAATAGCTTCTTAACTACACAGTCATTCCTGTGTCTATGGTGAAAAAGTTCTCAAAGGCTAGTGACAGTGAAGGGGTTGGAGGGAATGGAAAAGTAGTGAGTGGGCGTTGACTTCAATGGTAAGGAATAGTAAATTGGTTAGAAATATTACAGATAAGAAGTGAGGGCGGAAGTGGTGGTAAAGGGGTTAATGACAAAACCATGGGTAATGTTGAGTAAATGGAGGTGAATGGGTGGATGAGTGTGGTATGTGTAGTGTTATTGAGTAAAGGAAGTGGTTGCAATAGGGTAGCAGGGTAGAAAGGAGTGAGAAGAAAATACCTTAAACTGCACAAATCTACCCCTTCTTGGAAAATGGAAGGAGAAGAAAGAAAGAATGAAAGTAAAGGGAAGAGGAAGGCGAGGAGGTAGAAGGGAAGAAACTACAGTAACAAGAACAACAACTACAACAAGATGAAGAAGAGCAACATTAAGTTGAAGATGATGATGATGATGATGATATATTAGATGATTTTGATTGATGCCCTTCGGGTAGACAACAGTGAAGACCGGAGAGATACAGAGCACGTGTGTGTGTGTGTGAGAGAGAGAGAGAGTGAGTGAGTGAATGTGTTAGGAGGCTGTATGCCTGTTTAGTCAAAGGAGTGGGGAGAAAAAAAGAAAAGTAAAGGAGGAAAAATCCTTGTTGAAAATAATTTAATATTTAGAATTATGAATTTAGAATAGTAAAATAATTAAAATTCCTGGTTTGGTGATCTAAGAGAGGGTTTCCTTTAAATTACTTAAGCTTTTTTTGTAAAGCAATGGTACTGGGCAACATAATGAGGCAACTGGGTGCAGCTGTTTCACTGCTGAGGATTTGGCATATCTGACTATCTCTGTTCTCTTTAAATTGCTCTATGTAATTCCTTCACTTTCTGAATGAATAATATAGTCATTTAAAGTACACTTCTATCAACTTTCCTATTATTTCTACAATTTCACCAGCCACCTTGCCCTCAAAGATTTTATTCCATACATGAGTCTTCGTAGAGGCTAATTAACTTATAATAGCAGCAAAATCCTTCTTGAATTTATCACTTCATAGATAGGAGGTCGCATTTGAAAACATAGTCTAAGATAAACATTGTCTAAAAAAAAAAGAGGACTGGCTGGCTGTGACTATAATTATTTTGACTAGTGCCATCTTAAGGAATGGTCACATGGGGTAGTTGCCCAGAAGCATCATAGGTCTAGGGCTGAAATTCTGATCTATGTAAGTTGAGGCTTGATGTCGATTAAAATTTACTATAGGGCCCAATGCAGTGATTTACTTGGGGATTATAATGCTGCAAACATGACCCTGATTTTGATCATTTGTCTGAAAAATAAAAAATGATTGGGAACTAAGCAATAACAAGGTGATAGCATGTTGCCTGATCTGTTTCCAGATCACAATGTAACAACAACACTCAGCTCAGAGATAGTAATCTCAAATTCCACTGAACAGGTGATCATGTGGAAAATAACTGTACCTTAGGAAGGATATATGGAGGAAACTCCTTAGAAGAGGCTTACCAAATACCAGTGTAGAAACCATGGCTGGCAAGTGCATTGCAAAGCTTTCGAAGTAGGAAGCTGGGGGTTTATGGGGGCATTCATTCTGCAAAGATCTGACTGATCTTGGAGTTATTGGTGCAACAAAAAGGAGGACCATGAACTCAATTACTGAATCTGCAGGGAAGGCCGCTAGGTGGCCTTGGATAAAGTGGGTAGGCCAGTAGTTCACTGCTATTGGGATGGAAGCTGGGACTTAACCCTAGATGGATCAACTGGGTTGGAAAGGTCTAATGTTGAAAGACTTAAAACCCCCAGAGAACTCAGAAGCACCACTGATGAGGCATCCTAGAGCATCAATAAGATGCGTCTTGTAAATTCTGTAGTGTACTATGCTCCAACACATATTCCATCAGAAATCCCAAGCCATGTATGTATCGTTTGCAATATCTTCTTCCTCCTCTTCTCATTGGGAAAGAATCAAAGATAAACTAGTTTTAAATTAGAAAGCTTAATTAACTTCAGTCAATGGAAGAGAGTTAAAGAAAGGTGATGGGCTTAGACATCACATCTCAGATTAATGAAATCACATGCACACAGAGAAATTCAAATAAATATTAATTAAGAGAGACAAAAATAATCTCTGTTACTTACTTTTAAGTTCATTGCCTTCAAGGAAACGCTTTTTTCTGTGCCAGAGGCAACAGGTATGACAGCCGAATCATATTCAATCCGTGGACATAATTTTGATCCGGTATACTGCCAATAGAAAATGAGAAAAAAAGTTATATATATATATCCACACACATATAAAATTAATTTCACAACTGAATAGCATCAATCTTTTTAACCAATAACCAGCAGCAAATACAGTGCACACACACACACACACATGCACACATAGTCTGACATATAATAAAAAAAAAAAGGTCTCTGCAATTTATTTCTTTTACACTGAATGCAACAATAAAAAAAAGACTAGTCTTTTTTGTACTAAAACTACTACAAAAATAATAATAATAATAATAATAATAGAAGAATGGTGGGGAGAAAAACTTGTGTGTGGTGTGTGTGTATATATACATATATATACATATATATATATGATATATAGATATAACTAATATATATGTATATATATATATATACATATATATATATGTAGAATAACATATATACATATATATCTATATATATACATATATACATATATACCTATGTATATATAATATATACATAATATATAGGGATATATATATATATACATATATATATATGTATATATACATATATACATATATATATTGTATATATACA
>NC_043001.1:81292064-81300767 GCF_006345805.1 Octopus sinensis | reverse complement strand
TATATACCTATATATATATACATATATATATATATATCTATACATATATATATATCTATACATATATATCATCTATATATATCCATATATTATACATATATATACCTATATATATACTATATCCTATCTATATATATATACATATATATACATATATATACATATCTATACATATATATTATCTATACATATATATATATCTATACATATATATAAATCTATACATATATATATATATCTATACATATATATATATGGCAAAGGGCAATCACAAAAAAGATAGATGGCATGACAGGCCTCGACTATTGGGGTCGACTAGAAAAGCTAAAACTCTATTCTCTCCAACGTCGTCGTGAGCGCTACATCATCTGCATGATGTGGAAAATATTCCATCAGCATTGCCCAAATGATGTTGGCATCACCTTCAAGGTACATCCAAGGCTTGGGCCCCGTGCCATCCGCCCAAAACAAAAATCGCACTCTCATCTCATAACAATAATACGGCACAATTATTTCACCTCAATTGGCCCCGCTCTCTCTAACATTACACCAAAACACATTAAAACAGAACTGACCCTATAGGGTTCAAGAAGTCTTTGGACAGATTCCTTCAAGAAATCCCGATAAACCCCCTACAAACCGGATATGTCTCTGTAAACAATAACTCTCTACTTGAGTGGGCCATAGTGCCCAAATTCTGACTTGAAAGACTTCACCAGGTGGTGCTATTAAGTTAGACATGGCCTGGGCCAATAATGGCCGAAACCTATCAAAGTATCAAAGTATCAAAGTATATATCTATACATATATATATATATATATATATATATATATATATCTATACATATATATATCTATATATTATATTAAATTAGAGATAAAACCACTATTAGTCAAATCATACAATGAAAAACTTAAGCCAATACATAAGATTAATCAATTTATATTATTTTAAATATTTATCAAATTATTAAAAAAGATAATTAGTAGATATATATATATATATATATATATATATATATATATATATATATCTATACATATATATATATCTACATATATATATCTATACATATATATATATATCTATACACACACAACACACATAATATATATATATATATATATATATATAGTATATATACTATATACATATATACATATATATATATCTATACATATATATATATATCTATACATATATATATATATCTATACATATGTATATATATCTATACATATGTATATATATCTATACATATGTATATATATCTATACATATATATATATATCTATACATATATATATATATCTATACATATATATATATATCTATACATATATATCATTACCATCATTTAACGTCTGTTGCCCAAGTTGGCATGGGTTGGATAGTTTGACCAGGGCTGGTAAGCTGAGGGGCTGCACAAAACTTCAGTCTGATTTGGCATGGTTATCATGGCTGCATGCCCTTCCTAATGCCAACCACTCCAAGAGTATAATGGGTGCTTTTATGTGCCACTGGCATGGATGCCAGTTGCATGACACCAGTATCTGCCATAACTAGGACTTCATTTGGCTTAATGGGTGCAGCATGGCATATTGATGCTCCAGCATGGCATATTACCAAAAGGTCTCAGTCATTTGTCATTGCTTTGGTGAGGCCCAATGCTCAAAAGGTACTTTTTGTCAATTAATTAATTTATATCCATTGAATCTCTCCACTTTATATATACATATACAGGTGCAAGTGTGGCTGTGTGGTTAAGAAGCTTGCTTCCCAACCATATAATTTTAGGTTCAGTACCACTGTGCAGCACTTAGACTTTAGGCCAACTGAAGTTTTGTGAATGGATTTGGTAGATGGAAACTGAAAAAAGCATGTTGAATATACATAACTACAAACACATATACACAAATATACATGGGTATGTGTGTGATGATGTGGTCTTTTCCAGTCTTCTGTACTGGTTTCAAATTTGCATGAGGCGAGCAGTTTTAGTTGGGGTGGGCTGCAAGTCAATTGCACTGGCCCTGGCACTTGAATGATACTTTAGAATATTGGGCCTTGAAAGGATGAAAAAGCAAAGTTTACCCTGGTGGGATTTGAACTCAGAATATAAAGACAGGCAAAATGCCACTAAGCATTTCATCCACTAATTGAAAGAAAGATTAAGAAATGAAACAAGAATAAAAATGAGTATAAAGTACAGAGAGAGAGAGAGAGGGGGGAGAGAGTGAGAGTGGCCACGTAATGTTTGTGGGTGGGAGGAAATGAATTTTTTTTTTTAAGAAGATTTAGAAAATTTAAAAACTTGGATTAGGTTACTTGAACTGAAGGATTAAGATTTTGTGCGAAAGTACTATTTAATTAAGATAAGGACATCACACATACACACAGTAAAAAAAGAAGAAAGGAAAGAAGAAGAGGAAATACTAATTATATCTTGTAATAGTCTTAATGGCACCAAAGTTCTACAGCAGAATAATAGTGGTAACTGACCTTAGAAGAAAGATTGGATGGAAGACAGGGTAGATTGTGAAATGTGCTGCAGTAATAACAGTGTGTAAGTTTGGCTGTCTTGTTTCTAACACTCCTACACATGCATACTTCTAAACCACATTTTATTTTTAATCCTTTAGAATAATGGTTTTCTTTTGTCTATGCCCTACCCTTAAAGCCATTTTAAGTAGATTCTACAGCCCTTCAATTTTAATGCTAAACTTTATCAATCTACAAGCAATGCGTTATTAGTTTGGTTAAAACCAGCAAGTGAGTCTTTAATTAATATAATACCTCAGTTATTTAGAAATAGCAGCCAAATCTGTTTCACACCACATTCTACCATGTTAAAAAGCAAAGGATATCGTTCTTAATAATAATCATTAGTTTTAACATCTACTTTTCCATGCTTGCATTAGTCAGATGGTATTTGTTGAGAAGGATTTTCTATGGAAGAATGCATTTCCTGTCACCAGCCTTCAACTGTTTCCAAGCAAGATGATAACTCTATATACCAGTGAATACAGGAAACTGGTCTTGTTAACCTATGGCTCAGGAAGGATTTTTGATCCTATTTTTTTTTACCATGTTTTGCTAGCTCATTCTTTCTTTCTAGGCTGTTGCACTCACAATCACTTAGTTGTGGGTTCAATTTCCTGACAGAACAGTGCATTGTATTCTTGAGCAAAACACTTCATTTCACATTGCGCCAGTTCCCCTTCGAGCAGTGAAGGGATTGTTGGCCTGCATGCCTAGCCAGTGGGGTGACATCTTTTAAGGTTAAAACAACAGAAAAGTGCATTGTGACCAGCGATGTGTAACAGCTTCTCATAGCCTGCTTGGTCATGTGATTATGTGATATGTAGATCTGGCACAAGATCACCTTTCCAATGCCCTCTCCCCTCTTTAATGATCTTTGTCTTGCAAGTTTCTTGGTGACCCTTCCAGTGCTGGTGCCACATAAAAAATATCCAGTCCACACTATATAGTGGTTGGGGTTTTGGAAGGGCATCCAACTGTAAAATCCAGGCCAAACCTGATCTAGCATGTGCTTATGCCACATAAAAAGCACTCAGTCCACTCTGCAGCATGGTTGATGTTGGGAAGGGCATCCAGTTCACACTGTAAAGTGGTTGGCATTTAGAAGGGCATCCAACTGTAAAAACCATGCCAAAATTGACAGAAATCTAGGTGTAGTTTTCTGCTTTTCAAACTGTCCAACCCATGCCAGCATGGAAAGCAAACATTAAACGATGATGATGATACATATATACATATAAATGTAGGTGTGGCAGTGTGGGTAACAAGTTTGCTTCCCAACCATGTGGTTTCCGTTTCCATTAAATTTGATTCCATTAAATTTGCCTGTTCCCTAAAAATACTTACATGATTCAATTAGACTTGCCAATCCCTTGAAAACTACTAGTATTGATTCCAGAAATTTTCCATTCCCCCTAAAAATACTGATTTTGCATCAATATTCAAAGCAGAAGAGTAAATCAAAGAATTTATTGTTATGTCATTATCCAGTCATGTCATTATCCATGTTTTTGCATCTTAATTAACAGAGGATTGTGGGATATAATACATTTCTCAGCAAGTGATTAGAAACATCACTGAGTGCTGTGTGTGTGTGTGTAATTGTATATATGAGTACATGCTCATATTTATATCTATCTCTTTCTCTCTCCTATATATATATATATATATATATATATATATATATATATATATATCTATATATATGGTATCTCAGTATCTACCTACCTACCTTCCTATCTATCTATCTATTTATCTATACAAACACACATATATATATATATATGGATATCAGCATAATTTTAAGTGTCTGTGTGTGTATATTTATATATACACATAGCTACACATACATATCTGTGTGTGCGTATGTATAAATATATATGGGTGCATGTGTGTGCATGTAAATATATGTGGGTACACGTGTGTGTGTGTATGTGTGTATACACATGAGCTAGTATGCTCAGAAAGTCATTGCAAAAGGGTGTACACATGCATAAAGAAATATAGATACACATACATACACATGTAAAAAAAAAAGGAATTAAGATACAATAGCAAAGAAAAAGATAATAGAATGAAATGACAAAGGAAGAAAAAGTGGTGAAAACAAAAGGAAAGAAATGAGTGAAAGAGTTTATAGAATGAGACAAGAACTTTTTCTGAGAGGAAAATTTTGGTGAATTGTGGCAATTAGGGAAATTTTATAGTTTAATATGGAGTGTGTGTGTGTGTGGTGTGTGTGTGTGTGTGTGTGTGTGTGTGTGTGAATGGGATGGTAGAGTGGGATTTTTGAGAGGGGAGGTGGCACACTACATGAGTAGGAGTAGTAGAAGTGGTGGTGGTGGAGAAGAAAAGGAGGAGAAGAAGAGTGAGTTATTAGGGGACAATGAAGGAGAGAGGTAATAGGGAAGAAAAAAGGATACAGAAAAGAGATGATGATTGAAAATGTGACAAGAGATGAGAAGGTTGAGAAGATAGGAAGGAATATAAAAGAGAGAGAGAGAGAGGTATGAAAAGATAGAGTTAGAGAGGGATAGAGAAAGAGAGAAAGCAGAGGGAGAATGAAAGACAGAAAGATAGAAATGAAGGAGACAAGGTAAGGCTGAGAGGGGAGGAGAGAGAGAGAAAGGAAGATAGGAAGGTAGACAGGAGAGTGACAAGGAGAGACACAGAGAGGAGTTAGAATGAGTGTAGAAAGTACTATCTCTGTTCACAGGTTAAACAAGAAGGAGCAAGGTTCAATTCTAACACCTGGCAACAAAGCTTAAAGCGGTTCTGTCCAGTTGACAGACATCTTTTTGGTTCATTTAATGAAATATAGAGAAATAGTATAATATAAAAACTATAGTAGTTGCTACAGTAGCAATGGTGGTGACGTAGTAGTAGTAGTAGCAGCAGCAGCAATAGTAGTTGTAGTAGCAAAACAACCAATGATGATGTAGTTAAAATGATACCCACATTTGTTGTAATATTCTTAAAATTACAAAATTAGTAACACAAACGACAGCATCAGTAAATAATATTGTTCAATATGGAAACACACACACAAAAATACATGATCACCTTTATTGTTTCATGTGTGTCTCCCATGCTGGCATGGGTTGGAAGCTTTGACAGAAGCTGGCAAACCAGATGACTGCACCAAACTCTACTATGTTCTTTGCTATAAATTCTATGGCTGGACGCTCTTCCTAACACCAGCCAGTTTATAGAGTACACTAGGTAATTTTTTTACATGGCACCAACACCAGTGAGGTCACCAAGTAACTTGCAAGGCAAGACCCCTCAACTAAGTGGAGAGTAGTACTGAGTGGAGTGGCTTTGTGCCAAGTGTTGAAAGGGTATAAAGAAACAGAAGGGGGACAGAAACAGGAGCATTGCTGAAGATCTGTAATTATCTCTGTCAGAAAAGAGAGGAAAGAGAAAAATGCACAAAATAATAGAATGTACTTACAGCATTTCCAAGAACAATGTCTGAACTGTTTTTCGTCTTGTTTGTGGTGCATAAATGTTCTTTGATGCACCAGTTACAAGGAAACTTGCTCTGGATACAATGCATGCAACTGAAATGAAAAAGGAGACTTATGTAGAACAGTATTTCATAACATGGAAAGATAGGATACCCTGTATTCAAGGTAGCCATAAGTAATGTTGTTTTTTGCTTCTTTTTTTTTTTAAGGGAGGGTGTATAACAAGTTTACACAATTAAAACAGTAATAATTGCTCAAAAGTGAGATCAGTTCTGGTGCTGTTCTATTATCTCTGCCAACACAATCTAATATCAAATCTGAGACAGGGGACCCCAAACTTCTCGTATCATTGATCCATTTCTGTGGAACCATTGATAACTAATTGACACCCATTATGTAAAATTCTGTAAGAAAATTAAGAAGTATAACAAAAAATTCCTTGATTTAAGAACAATAATTCCTCAATTCTTTTGTATTCATTATGGCATTTTAATATAAAATATTTAAAGAAACTTGATGAAAATACTTAACAGAAGTGATAAAGAATAATAAAAATTCATTTACATTATATTCATATTGTTGAAATATATATTTATTGACCCCTGGATAACCACATAAACATGGCCTCCCCCCACCCAGCTGTCAATACTGACCTTTAAAGCTGACCCTTGAACAAGGATCAACTTTAGGTTCGATCCCTCTGGCAGTAAATATAACAAGATGAGCAGCAATAGCATATTAGGTCTGAGTTATTGGACAATATAGCAACTTTACAACAACTGGCTTTATAACCAATTAACCCCTTTGTTACTATATTTCTGTTGAGATACATTGTCTTTGTTTCAAATAATTCTTTGAAAGAATGAGAATATCTTTGTCATTAGCAGTCTCTACATAATAATCGCCTATATAAAGATTGGTTGGTAGGTTGGATGAATTCTCCTGATGGAATTTACATCACATAGAGAAAAGGAGAGAAAGAGTAAAAGAGACCTACAGGATAAGTGCACACACTAGGCTTGATGAAAGAGAGAAAGGCATAACTCCAGTTTGATGTCTTACTACCTATTTTGATTCTTATAACTTCCAAAAAATTACACATTTTTTTAAAAATGAAATTATGCTAAGATAGATTTTCAATAGAGTAGATTGCATCTGTTGATAAAATTTACAACACTTGTCACCCATATTTATTGCAATTATACAAACGAGAAATTTGTTTTATTTAATTTTAAGTAATAAATATTTTTCTTTTGAAAATTAGTATTCATTTCATCAATTTGCATAAGGATCTAGAAATTTGATTAAAGTTAAATAATAATTATTGTATGTCAAAATAATTTTGTCATCACTGAGCAGGTTTGGAACATAAATTAACCTGAAATATTGGTAGAATGTCTTAATTTATATCACTTTAAAACAACAAGTTTGTATTACAAAACCAGGAATGGCCTCAGATGAGGTCTAGTTGGTACCATGAACAAGGAAGATGGAAGTAGGAGTAACACAGTGAACCAGAAGAGCAAGTGTGTGTGTATGAATCTCTCTCTCATATATATATAATATATATATATGTGCCACCTGTGTCGGTGGCACATAAAAACACCATCCGAAGACCCGGCAAGACTAGTCAGGCCATAACCCGTGGCCTCTACCTGGGACGTAGTCAGTTCACCTGTGCATACCTTCCTTCTTGTGACACTTGTGAAGACCTGTTGAGACAAGTGATCAAATCAAATCAAATCAAATCAAAATAGATGAACATCAATGGAATTTGTATCTTTGTGTACCAGTGCCGGTGGCACACAAGAAAACCATCCGAACGTGGCCGTAGCCAGTACCGCATCGACTGGCCTCCGTGCTGTGGGCACGTAACAAACACCATCCATCTGGCACCTGTGTCGGAGGCACATAAAAACATCATCCGAAGACCCGGCAAGACTAGTCAGGCCATAACCCGTGGCCCCTACCTGGGACGTTGTCAGTTCACCTGTGCATACCTTCCTTCCTTCTTGTGACACTTGTGAAGACCTGTTGAGGCAAGTGAAAATCAAATCAAATCAAAATAGATGAACATCAATGGAATTTGTATCTTTGTGGTACCAGTGCCGGTGGCACACAAGAAAACCATCCGAACGTGGCCGTAGCCAGTACCGCATCGACTGGCCTCCGTGCTGTGGGCACGTAAGAAACACCATCCGATCGTGGCCGTTCGTCAGCCTCGTCTGGCACCTGTGTCGGTGGCACATAAAAACACCATCCGAGCGTGGCCGTTCGCCGGCCTCGTCTGGCACCTGTGTCGGTGGCACATAAAAACACCATCCGAGCGTGGCCGTTCGCCAGCCTCGTCTGGCACCTGTGTCGGTGGCACATAAAATCACCCACTACACTCTCGGAGTGGTTGGCGTTAGGAAGGGCATCCAGCTGTAGAAACACTGCCAGATCTGACTGGCCTGGTGCAGCCTTTGGGCTCCCCAGACCCCAGTTGAACCGTCCAACCCATGCTAGCATGGAAAGCGGACGTTAAATGATGATGATGATATACACACACACATACATGCACATGAGGGATGTTGAAAAGTTCTTGGTTTTGGGCAAGAGAAAATACAGGAGCATGAGTTAATTATGAATTTATTCAACATATGCCCCTGTCAGATTCACACACTTATTGTGGCGATCCTTCAGTTTTTC
>NC_043001.1:81232064-81287064 GCF_006345805.1 Octopus sinensis | reverse complement strand
GGGGTAGTGGGAATAGGTGAGGTGATATTGAGGTTTAGGCTGGGTGAGTGGGCAGAATGAGGTGACTAGTAAATGGTGGAGAGAAATATAGAAGCTTAGGGGGTGGAGGTTGCAGTGGATGACTGGGCATTGAACAATAGCAGATAAACAAGATATTAATGATGGAGAACAGCACAAAGAGGAATACACACATACATATGTACATAAATGTGTGTGCATCTGATGCTTCTTCTAGCCAAGATGTCATCTTATCAGAAGCCAACTTCTCCCAGGTAATCTCATATTTATCCTCTACAGTTGCTACCTACTCTTGATAAAAAAGATATCTCCTAAAACTTCCTGATACTTTTTAAAGTGTCAATTTAGTTTCCTGTGTAAAACTGATGATGGAAGATTAAACTCTTCTGGGATAATTTACAGCTCTGTGACATTCACAGATCACATGATAATCACATCATATTCCTTACAATGAGGTAAGATATAGTTCATTCGTTGTTTGTTTTAACGTCAGTCCATTTTTCCCCTTGCTTGCATGGATGGTCAGGTGGAATTTGATGAGGTAAATTTTCTAATAATTTTCACCTGTTTCTAAGTAAAGTAACATTTTGCCATTGACTGGACATGTTTTGATGGAAGATTGGAAATGAACAGCTCAGGTTGCATGATGGTGACGCTCCCAACAGTCACATGATGTTGAGACAAGGAGACATCAACTCAGAGCTGCACATGAATGTATACATATTTAAATATATATATATCCGTGTGATTATTTTTATGTTCGGTTATATTAAAAACAATTTAATATTAATCTGATGGGTTACCCTATACTTTTGTAGAGTACAAATTTATCATTCTTTTACAAGAATGTTGTTGACAGTGACTTCAAAGTTATGGTCAGCTAAGCCATTGTCAGACTACCTGATGTCAGCTTAGCTGGCTGAAATTTTTAAGTCATTGACAACATTCTTGTATAAGAGTAATATATGTATTCTTTTTACTTGTTTCAGTCATTTTGATCATGGCCATGCTGGAGCACCACCTTAAAGAGTTTTAGTCGAAGAAAGCAACCCCAGGACTTATTCTTTGTAAGCCTAGTACTTATACTATTGGTCCCTTTTGCTGCACTGCTAAGTTATGGGGATATAAACATACCATCATCAGTTGTCAAGTGATATTGGGGGGACAAACAGACAGACAGACACACACATAAATATATACATATACACAGACACACATACATATATTTATATATATATATATATATATATATATACGACAGGCTTCTTTCAGTTTCTGTTTACCAAATCCACTCACAAAGCTTTGGTTGGCCCAAAGCTATAGTAAAAGACACTTGCTCAAGGTGCTACACAGTGGGACGGAACCATCAAGTTGGGAAGCAAGCTTCTTATCACACAGCCACACCCACACCCTATATCATATGACTTCTTTGGTTTCTAAATACCAGATTCACTCACAAGGCATTAGTCAACTCAGGACAATAGTAGAAAACATTTACCCAAGTTGCCATGCAGCAAGATTGAACCCAGAACTGATTGCTTGGGAACATCCACACCTAGACCTATAGTTAATATATGATAAAATATTCTGGTCAGAAAACTGTGAAATAACCACAGCAGATTTGAAATTGTGATCTATGAGCGGGCACATGACATACATTTGAAGAAAGGAGTTGGTAATTTGAAGAGAGATGTTGATAATTTGAAGGGACAAAACATTTTGTCCTATGTTCGAGATATCTTTTGCTATCAACAGTCTACCTAAGAATAAATAATAAGATACTATCTTACTTAACACAACAAAACCAAGTTGTCTAAATTATAAATGAACAAAGGACTATAAGAATAATCCAGCTGGATTTTTCAACACCATTTATCAAATGTAGATGCCATGAGAATTGTAAGTAATAGTTATAGTGGTAGTAGGAATGGTAAGGAATATAACAACTGGAGAAAACTGTCACCAGAGAGTGTTCTAATGGATTACAAAAAAAAATTTAAATAGATTAAATGAAGACCACAAGTCAAGTAAGCCAAGGAGAAAATGAAATCCTGAAAGCTGTATTAATCTATCTTCCTATTTCACTCTCTCTTTCTCATATATGTGTGTGAGTGAATGTGTGTGCGTGTGTGTGTGAATGTGTGTGTGCATGCATTTACATATTCACAGATGTATATATACACTCATAGATGTATGCACAAACGCATACATACAAATGTAATATACTCACACACAAACATTTATATAAAGTGTAATTACACAAATACATACAACTGTACACACATATATATACACACACACAAATATATATTCAATGCATACCAGTTTATTCTAACTCTTCAAACTTTACCACAATATCCATCATTCATTTAAAAACCAAAAAACGAAAAAAGTTTAAAAAAAGGTGCCCCTTAATCCCAGCCAACCATACTGCCAACATATAGCAAAATCCTTCCAGATGGATAGCTCTTTCTCATGCATCTCATTACTGCAAAAACCTTAATCAAGTGCGCTCTAAGTACAACTAACACCATTGGCTCAAAGTACTACTATCACCATCTCCAATAAAAGAAAAACCCCCCAAAAAGATTCACACTAACCATTCAATAAATCCCACAGAACATTCCAAGAGAAAATTACATTCTGTTTGTTTTTCTTCCTTATTTGTATTCTTTCTGTCTTTCTTTCCTTCTCTCACTCTGTCATTTTATTCTGTCTTTTCCCTCTTTTTCCCTTTTACTTGTTTCAGTCAATGGACTGTGGCCATACTGGAGTGCTGGTTTGATAGGTTTTAGATTAACAAATTGACCTCAGTACTTAAAGGAGAACAGACATAAAACACACACACACACACAAACATCCATCTATCAATCTATCTATCTAACAATCCATCTCATCTATCTATCTATCTCTATCTATCTATCTATCTATCTATCTATCTATCTATCTATCTATCTATCTCTCTATCTATCTATCTATAATCTATCTATTTATCTATAATCTCTCTCTCTCTCTCTAACTATCAATCTATAATCTATCTATCTAGATAATTAATCAGACAGATAGATAGACAGGCTTCCACACAGTTTCTGTTTACCAAATTCACTCACACGACATTGGTTAGCCCAGAGCTACAGCAGAAGACACTTATCCAAGGTGTCACACAGTGAGTTGCGCCTCAAACCATGTTGTACTCAGCCACAATTGTGCATCTAAGATATATAATCTTTCCTTATATAATTTTTCTTCATCTCTGTATTTTTGTGATTTTTTTTCTTTCATGCAAGATATATTTGTACAAATGTGGTGTATACATATGTACCTTTTATTCTTCCTTTACTGGTTATAGTCATTGGACTATGGGGCATGCTGGGACAATACCATTATGTTTTAGTGGATTATATTCACACACACATATGCACACATACAGATGTATACAGAGAGGCTTCTTACAGTTTCCACCTACCAAATTCACTCACAAGGCTTTGGACAGCCTGAAGCTATAGAAGACACTTGCCTAAGATAACATGCAGTGGGTCAGAGCTTGAGATTATGTGGTCAGGAAGCAAGCTTCTTAACCACATGTGTGTGTGTGTGTGTGTGTGTGTGTGTGTGTGTGTGTGTGTGTGTGTGGTTATCTGCCTTATTTCATCACTGCTCTGGTTCTAATTGCAGTCTGAAAGTGATGACTGATATAAAGCAGTGTCACACTAAACTCATGGTGGCCCAAATAAACGAAAAATGCATTGGCCTACTGTAAGTATGTTACTGTAATATTGTTCCACTCAACTAACCAGCCTAGGATGTCGTTTAATAATAAAGTGACACTCAATTTTAATTACCTAATCAATCAATTAATTAATAATCTCTAACTCACCTAATTTACTAATGAATAACAAGCCACAGAAGATCAATTTACAATTCATTTTTAATTTAGTGAGTGATAGATATATAGTTTGTGATGATGATAAGGATCTCAAATCGCCCTCACTAATGACTTAAAGGATTATACTTTTAATAACGCAAACATTCCATTTATTAATTAAAATACTGATACCCTTTATTAATTACTAACACCTCACTCACTGGAATTAAATGTGACATGGTTAAATACCATACAGCTCATTCACTTCATATTATTTTCTCAATGAACAATGCAAGTCTTAGATATTATCTGAAGCAAGATGAGTAACAGCTCAACCGATGATGTGTCGCTCAATTAACTTAGCATTCTTCAATTAATGAAGAAGTCCCTACTCTTGGATAACTTCGGTGATACCGAAATTAATGGGAAGTCACTCAATTTACTAATTATTGAACAAATAGCAGATTACAAGCAAATAAAGTAACTTTGTAATAAGCCCAGTTAGTAGCTGGTCTCAGGTATCTTGAGTGACCTCTCAGGAAATTCAATTAACACCTATACAAGTCAATTCAGCCATTTTGCTGCCTACTATTCATGGTAGAATCAAGAGGGTAGACTCTTCAAACATCTCCAAAGGGTCCTATCTGAAACAACTCTCATTACACTTTCTTGCTCGATTACCAAGTGTGACCAACTGCAATTATGGATATTACACAACCATCTTAATCCTTTATGTGTTTAAACTGACCAGATCCAACCTCCCACACTTACCCTACAATGTCATTCTAAATAAAAATATACAATCACATCATCACAATATTGAAGCTACAAGAGAACGTCTGATAAATTGAAAGCTGTGAAAAAATAAGCAATAAATTGGACAAAGGAATCTGAATACTAAAGGGTTAAGTTGGCAAAATGGTAGAATTGTTAGCATAGGGGACCAAACTCTTTATTTCTTTGATTTGTTTCAGTCATTTGACTGTGGCCATGCTGGAACACTGCCTTAAGGGGTTTTAGTTGAAGAAATTGACCCCAGGACTTATTCTTTGTAAGCATAGTATTTATTCTATTGGTCTCTTTTGATGAACTACTAAGCCACAGGGATATAAACACGCCAACACCGGTTGTCAGGTGATAGTGTGGGGACAAACACACACATATATGATGGACTGCTATCAGTTTCCATCTACCAAACCCATTCACAAGGCTTTGGTCAGCCTGAAGCTACAGTAGAAGACACAAGACACTTGCCCAAGGTGCTACATAGTGGGACTGAACCTGGAACCATGTGGCTGGGAAGCAAGCTTCTTACTACAAAGCCATGCCTAGTGGGGTTTTTTTCTTGCTTTTTGCCCAGAGTTTAAATTCTGTCAAAGTCAACTTTTCTTTTTGTCCCTTCAGAATTGATAAAATAAGTACCAGGGATTCTTTGAGATTGGTGTAATTAACTAACACCTTCCCCCAAAATTTCACTCCTTGAGCCTACAGCAGAAAAATTTACTACTATAATTATTAAGGCGGCATGTTGGTAGAATTTTTAGTTGCATTTCTTTTGGCTTTATGTTCCAAGTTTAAATTCTGCCAATGTCAACTCAGCATTTCATCCTTTCAGGGTTGATAAAATAATGTACCAGTTGAAAACTGGGGTTAGTGTTATCAACTACACTAAAATCTCAGGCCTGTAGTAGAAAATGTCATTCAACCATCTAGCTTATGGTCTGCACCTAGGTCTCTTGCTGGTTGACTCAGCTTGAAGAATCTGTTTTGCAGTCCTACCCTGTGACATACAAGTAATTGTACAATAGGAAATCTTAGCTACTTTTGAAGCTTCTTCTAAGCCCTGCAACACCCTTAGTGAAATGTTTGATTGATTTTAATATCATCTACAAAAGTAATATCAGCTTTTGAAAATATAAAAAAAAAAGTCAGTTTCCTAATAACTAATTAATTGTTTTAATTAAACAACAATCAGTACAGTGGGTGAATAAACTGAACTCTACAAAATAAGTTTTCGACTCAGTGCATAAAAATATAAATGTAAATTGAGTAATTAGGGAAAAAACTATAAACTGTGAAATCAATCACAATTGTAAGCATAAATTGGCACAGAGCTGGCTATGTAGTTAAGAAGGTCACTTTGTAACCATGTGGTTTGGGGTTCAGTCCCAATGCTCTGTGAGTGGACTTGGTAGATGAAAACTATGTGGAAGCCTATCACATATGCATGTGTGTGTGAGGATTTGTATCTGTGTTTGTACTTCCCTGCCACTTGCCAACTGGTGTTGGATCATAATGATTTGATGATTATATTGATCATTGGCATTAGGAAGGGCATCCAGCCATAGAAACCATGTCACAATGGACAGAGTCTGGACAGCTGCCTGCTAGCCATCCCCATGTCAAACTATCCAACCCATCCAGCATGGAGACTAGAAATTAAACAATGATGATGATGATTGATCTCACAAGTGATCCACTGGTATTTATTTTATAGATCTTGAGAGGATGAAGAGCAAAGTTGAACTTGCCAGAATGTGATCTCCGACCATAAAAAACCAGAAGAAATGCTGATAAGCGTTTTGTCTGATGTGCTAATGATCCCATTTGTCCATTGCCCTAACAAATAACAACAACAACAACAACAACAACAATAGTAATAGTCCTTTCTACTATAGGAAAAAGGCCTGAAACTTTAGGAGAAGGGGCTAGTTGATTACATTGACTCCAGTGCTCAACTGGTACTTATTTCATCAACCCTGAAAGAATGAAATGCAAAGTCAACCTCGGGGGGAATTTGAACTGAGAATGTAAGAACAGACCAAATGCCATGAAGCATCTTAATAATAACAGTGGTTTTAAGGTGGCGAGCTGGCAGAAATGTTAGCATACTGGGTGAAATGCTTAGCAGTATTTCATCTGTCTTTATGTTCCAAGTTCAAGTTCTGATGAGGTTGCCCTTGCTTGTCATCCTTTCGGGGTTGATAAATTAAGCACCAGTTGTGTACTGGTGTTAATCTAATCGATTGCACCACCCCCTCCAAAAAAAAAAAAAAAATTTCGGGCCTTCTGCCTAGAATAGAAAAGAATAATAATAATAATGGTTTCAAATTTTGGTACAAGGGCCTGGAAGTTTGGCAGAGAGAATAAGTCGATTACATTGATCCCAGTGTTCAATTGGTAATTATTCTAATGACCCTGAAAAGATGAAAGGCAAAGTCGACCCAAGCAGTAGCAGCATTTGAACTCACATTAAGTTGGAAGAAATGCCACTAAGTAATTTTTCCAGCATGATAATGATTCTGCCAGCCGAATTATAATTGTCTACTTTCTATGGCTTAAGAATCATGCTTGGCTGAAGACTATATCAAACAAAGAATATATTCATAATAATAATTGTAGTAGTAGTAGTTGTAGTCCTAGCATTACTACTATTGCTGCTGCTGCTGCTGCTACTACTACTACTACTACTACTACTACTACTACTACTAATAATAATAATAATAATAATAATAATAATAATATATGTATTATTTCTGTAATTCAGTTTATCGCCACATAACCGAACACAATGATATAAGTACATACATTATAATTATTATTATTATTAGTAGTAGTAGTAGTAATAGTCCTACTGCTGCTGCTGCTACTACTACTACTACTACTAATAATAATAATAATAATGTATGTACTTAAATCATTGTGTTCGGTTATGCGGTGATTAACTGAATTATATACAGAAATAATAGATATATACTGACACAACAATAACAATAATAACAACACTCACTGCCATTATTATGAGAACAAATAAGTACAAGAAATGAATGGCTGGCTTGTAGTACTTATCAGACATGAGACATAAGAAACCAGGAGTCCATCAATGATTCCCTTAAACTTTCCCACGGTAATAACAGAGAAAAGGGACAGATGAGAAACAATGTGAGGGAGCAGGGAAGGGAAAAAGAGGAGTTCTTAACATTTTCCATTTTTCTTCTTCTTCATCACTTGAAGAAATTGTCCATGATAGAAGAATGGCATCAAAGAATCCGGCCAAGTGTGTCATAATAATAATGACAATAATAATAATAATAATAATGATATGAAAGTTATTGGCACAGAAAGAATATAAACAAAAATGCAACTCGAAAACAGGCATCAAAAGAATTATGGCATTTAACATTTTTTGGGGTTACTTGTGTGTGTGTATGTGTGTGGTGTGTTCCAAATTTTGTCTTTGTTAAGCTCCAACAAAATAACGATATAAAAAATGTCTAAGAATGAATGAATAAGAAACAAACAAAAGAGAGCAGGAATATTCATTTTCTATACGTTTTATATGTCCTAAATATACAATTATTTGTGAATGTTTGCTTCTCTTTCTCTAAAAGTACTTATTTTTATCTTTTCATCTGCCTTTATCTTACTTTATTTTCCTACCTTCAAACAGCCAATAAAGAAAACTCAAAGCAGTTGTTTAATTTGCTAAAAATAGCAACCAAATCTTAAATCTTAACGAAAAAAAAAACAGATTGGATAATCTGGTCTTAGACACGCTATTTCTGAATAAAAGACTGGATGGCTACGGATTTGACTGAGGAATACTCAATCAAAGCTAACCCTGGGTTACACAACACCGATAAAAAGAAAATTTGCATATTGTATTTCCTGGTATACAAGTCAAAACTTTTCAGACCAAAATTTACAGCCAAAGAAATCTGATTGTCTCACACACTGAGACAAATTTGGAGGATAAAAAAAATTCCATGTGAAATACAGCAAGAGTTGGAAAACTAGTGACAATGTTTAAATGTTTACACTGTATACTATGTTGACTTGTAAGCTGGGAAATCCAATATTTTCAGACACTGTATCCAAAATTATACTATCCAATGTGTCCTTACTCATTTTATATATATACATATATATATATATATATATATATATATATATATATTTTACAGTGGTAGTGTTGATTTGCTAGCTATATTTAGCAAGTCACACATTAGTTCCTCTAGAATGGTTATTAGTGTAATAACTGCTGTTATCCCAAATTTTTCAGCATTCAAAGTAAATGTTGGACTAAAATTTACAGCAACAAAAAAAGAAAAGTAGGTTGATTTATAAACCAAGACGACTTTATAGGACCAAAAATTCCATGTGAAATGCAGTAGGACTTGGAAATATAATGATGATATTTGAATGTTCACACCAAATACTACATTAACTTGTAAGCATAAGAATATGGTAATAAATCAGTTCAATAAAGTTCATAAAAAGTATGAAGGTCATTAATCATAAGATGAGAAAATCTGAGACTTTAGGCAAAGATATTTATCATAGATCTGCTTCAAGAGGGAAAAAGTTTTTTGACAGTGAAGAAAATCGTGCATAGTATGAGATTTTAAAAATTAACTAAACTGCTTCAGAATGCATTAGCTATATTTTACCATATGTCTAGTGAAATATACTGTCTTTGTTTAAGTTAATTTTAAAAATAATGAAGAATTTAATAATATATATATATATATATTATATATATATATATATATATATATAAGATAGATAGATAGATAGATAGATAGATCTTTGTCATTATTAAGAAGGTTTTTAATTTAGATCACTTTAACCTTTGTGATACCATATTTCTATTGAAATAGATTGCCATTGTTTCAATTAATTTGGAAAACTAATGAAGAATTTAGAAAATAAGTTTGTCATTAACCCTTTTCATACCAGCACACCTGAAATTCCCTGTTTTTAAGTGATCTAAATTAAAATCTTCCATCAAAATTTCCTGTTAATTTGTTCCAAACACCAGCTTAATAAAGACAAAGTTAGTTTACTAAATTCTTAATTATTTTCGAAATCAATTGTAACAAAGCAATACATTTCAACAGAAACATAGTAACAAAAGGTTTAAGATGGTGTTTGGAATATAAATCAACATGAAATTTTGATAGACGGCTTTTAATTGAGATGACTTTAAACAGGAAATTTGTATCATAGAACCAGAGGTGGTCTCAGACAGTTTGGTATCAGAAGAATTTGTGTTGATAGTTCAATACCATCTGAATTCTATCATTTTCACCTCATTACTCTGACATAAAACTACAATATAAAACTATCACATGAGCCAGCCATGAAGAGAATTCAATGTTGCTAATGCTAGGTATGTTTTACATATTGTTCAATGGCGAAGCATCTATATAGTTACTTAAACAGCTAGAAATAGCAGTTAAATCTCCCTCAAATCTCAATTCACTATCTTAAACAAAAAGTAAGGAATTATTAGGCATTGCAATCATAATTCCAGAAGCAGAGAATGGTTAGAATTCAAAGACTATTGATCAAATTTAGTTAATCAGAATTGATCTGAGGCTGAACAACCACAACATTTCATATGTGTTGATATGAATGTGGGTGTGTCTTTGTATTTGTCTCCCCACCCCACTTGACCGCCAGTGTTGGTTTGTCAACAACCCTATAACATATCCGTTTGGCAAGAGACTGGTAGAAAAAGTACCAGACTTAATAAGTACTGGTGCAGATTTAATTGATTAAACCTTTCATGGCTGTTCCACAACATGGCTGCAGTTTAATGATTGAAACATGTAAAATGTAAAAGAAGAATCACATACAAAATAAATATAAAAAATTATTTCTTTGAATTACCAGTATGCGTATGTGTGAAAGTGTGTATATACATGTATGTATACGTATGGTGGGGGAGTCAGGAGTATATGAATGAAACCGGAGGGGAGGTAATAGTAAATGAACTGAAAAATGTATAAACATATACATTGCCACAGATTACATACAGATAGACAACTTTCTATATGCAAATACACAAGACGTAGACACAGACATATATTTAAACATGTTTGTGATGAGCATATAGCTGTATGTATGTGTGCTTGTGTGTGTAAACATATAAATTAATACAACTTGCAAACACACATCTGGACATCATTATAAAATGATTAAACGTGTACTTTGATTACAATTTTATTCACTTAGGGTGAGGTGGATAGGAAAGAAGGAGCAAACAAAACCGAGATTGTGTGTAGGTGAGAAAAGAAAGAAGGGAAAATGGATTGTCAGGGAAATTATAGAATCAGATGGTAAATAGGAATAAAGAATGCAAAGGAAGATCATCATCATCAACACACTTATATTAACCCTTTAGTATTTAAACCAGCCATATCTAGCTCAAATATTATACTTGTTATATGTTCAAACTGATCAGATCTTGCTTCTCACACCTATTCTACAATGTTATTCTAAATATAAACAATCACATCTTTAAAATTTCAAAGCTACAAGATAATGTAGGATTAATTCAAAACAACATGGATAAATAAGCATTACATTTGATAGGATAATCTGAATGCTAAAGGGATGATGCCTGTTTGCATTAAGTGTATGAAAGCACAGATCCTAATACAAAACAGGACTTGGACTATGAGGACCCATCCAACCCATTCCAGCATGGAAAGCAGATGTAAAATGATAATTTTGATGATGGTGATATAACTACCACACGTAAAAGCTTACAGTAAACTACCATCACTACATGTGAAAATATAAACATTCACTAGAGCAGTAGGAAATAGAATCAGTTGAACACTAGAGAAAATTTCTTGTATGGGTTGATTGAGAAAATAAGTAGCAATCAAAACTGGACTACCGTTACATACAAAATATGGGTCAATGCTAGAAATTGTTACATGAAGTAGAGGAATGGCAGAAAATGGGACAAAATGCTTTGTAGTATTTTGGTACATTCCCTTATGCTCTGAATTTAATTTCATTAACATCATTTCTGTTGGTTATACTACTTGCTACTAGAGATGGGGATAACAAAATAAGTACCAGTCATGTACTGGGGCTCCATCACAAGGTCCACACCTTGTAGCAGTATGGTGGCTTGTGTACCTCATGAACCTAGAAGCTATTCTTGAGGAAGGCAAGCCGCCTCTGCCTAGGAGGTAAAAATTGGTTTGTATAGGGCTAATAGCCCCATCTAGGCAAAAAAGTATAAGTACAGAAACATCATCATTTAATGTCCATTTTCCATGCTGGCATGGGTTGGATAGTTTGGTAGAAGCTGGCCAGCTGAAGAGCAGCCCAGGCTGCATGTCTTGGCATGGTTTCTATGACTGGATACCCTTCCTAATACTAACCACTTTACAGAGTGTACTGGGGGTTTTTATGTGGCACAGGCATGGGTATTTTTTACATGATACCAACACTTATAAGTCCACAAAATTAGGATCACTCAGCTGAAGAAGGATGCAAGGAGATGTGAATACCTTCCCTTAGAGAAACATGACAACAAAATTCTAAAAGAAATAGAAAGAAAAAAAACAAAGTAGGGATCCAACTGAAAAGAAGCAGAAAAGACAACCTAGAGTTGAGAACAGGGGACAAAAGTTATTGATGGCCCGTGCTCCACAGGGAATGAAGAACATAAGCAATGTAATGTAATGTATTGGGATTGAATTATTTTACTGTTTCTTCTGTACATGAATAGAAATAGATTTTGTATTGATGCCAATGGATGAGAGTTCTAGTTATGTAATCAATAGAGCTATGTACTTGGTGAATATATTTAGAGTATGTGACTGTTATGCAAAGGAAGATTGATGTCTATAACATAATTTTTCAAGTGGAAAGGGCAAAACATTGCATAATAGCACTGGGCTTGAAATTACAGGTTCAAGCTACTTGATAGTCATATAAATACTTTTTGCTTCCTTCTTTCCATTTACAAGGTTTAAGTGACACTGCTAATGATATACTAAAAGACACTTCCTTAGCCTAAGTTAAGGGGCTACTTGGTTAAATTAAACCTGGAATCCCATGATCCAGAAATGAATATCTTAAGCATGAAACCATGCACCCTCATATGGGACTTTGTGTCTGTGTTTGTGTGTATGTGTGCATATATGTATGTATGTGTGTCAGTATGTGTGTCAGTATGTGTGTATGTCAGTGTGTGCATTTGTGAGTATATATATATGTTCACGAGTATACATGTGTGTGTGTGTGGTGTGTGTGTGTGTGTGTGCGTGTGTATATATATATATATATATATGAGAGAGAGAGAGAGTGTGTGCTGTGTGTATATGAACACACGGAAACTGGTTACATACATTCGTGTAACCCAACTCTAGTGCAGCAAGACAGCAAAACAACACCCATACAACAACTTCTCAAGATGAAATCCTAAGATAGAATAAAAGAAGCCTGAAAGACAAAAACAGTCCAAGTGCAATGGAAGATTAGCAGTGATGGTGGCAGCAGTGGTGGAAGATTTAGCTTATCAGAAAACAGAATCAACAACAGTACAAGATGGGAAAGATTATTTCCTATCTGAGGAATGGTAACAGAGACTCAGGTGAGTGAGGAAGAGTAGGGACAATGGGTAAAGATTATAGTCTGCAGGTAGGTATCTTGAAGGAATATGGAATATGTGTAATTGATTGTGTTGGGGACAAGGATGTATTCATGTGTAGCTTTCAATACGTGTGTATGTGTGTGTGTGTGTGTGTGTGTGTGTGTGTGTGTGTGTGCATGCACGTATGTCTGCATTGGAAGTTTGGGAGTTTGCAAGAAGATGTACATGGTTAAGGGCCAGCATGAAGAATGATCACATTAATGGTTGCAATCATATATACATAGATACATACATATGCACACACAGACACATGCATATGCACATACATATATGTATATATACACACATATACATAGGTGTATATGTAAATATATGTTGTGTATGTGTACATAAATACGTGTGTGTACAGTTGTTGTAAGAATATATAAATAAACACATGTACATGCATGTGGGCTTGCACATGACTCTGTGAAAGTGTGAATAAGAGAGACATGTGGGCGATAAGACTGATGGGTATAGGTGTTGGCATTGATGTGTGTGTATGCATGTGTGCATGTATGTGCAAGCGTGTATGTTTGAGCATGTGTTCAAGTGCTTATACATTGGTGACGATGTATGCAATGTACTGCAAATCTTGAGCGAGTGTTTTGGATATGGCTTATCTGTTATGGAGAAAACTGTTGAAATGTAAATCAAAACATATACACACTAAAGTATATACATAAAAGATATGCACCCAAAATGTACACAGGCAAAACATAAACATACAAAATATACACATGAAACATATAAGCACAATACACACACACTCACACTAAAATATATATACACACAAAAAAAGTAATGTGTTATTAAAAAACAGATTTCAGCGCACCTTTTAAGCTCTTTGTTGGGATTTTAAAGTGAGACATGAGAGTAAGTGTGAGAGAGAGAGAGAGAGAGAGAGAGAGAGAGAGAGTGAGAGAGAAAGAGAGAGAAAGAATGAGGGGGGGATGGCTAGATAGATAGATAGATAGATAGATAAACAGATAGACACAGATAGAAAGGTAGATAGATGGATATATATAAATATATATATATATATATATAAAATGAGTAAGAAAGAGAGATGGATAAATAGATAGATAGATAGGGAGAGAGATGTGGACAAATAGATGAAGCTGTTGTATAGGGATAAAGTCTTAAAAACCATGTACAGAGTTATCTGATAAATAAACATTCATACATAATGTGTCTGTGTAGAATGGAAATGAGGAAAACAATAAATCATAGCCTCAAAAATTGAAAAATAAGATAAACAACATTATATCAGTGCAAGAAATAGCAGAGAAAGTAAAAAAAGGACCGTTGAAAAAAATAAAGGGGGGGAAAAAAAAAAAAAGTAAGAGGGTTGGTATACATTCAAGCTTACCCTTTTTTCTGTATGTGAATGTTCCTATAAGGATGGCTGTATATGAATGGGTGCATGGAAAAATGTATGCGTGTGTCTGTGTGTGTGTGTGTGTGTGTGTGTATGTATATGTGTGTGTAAATGTAGTCTAGGAGTCTATGAAATAATGAGGAAAAAAGACGTTTGTCAACTTGAAACAAATATGACTAACAGAACTGAGTAAGAAATTTGACACACACACACACATGTATGTATGCATGTATGTTATATATATATATATATATATATATATATACATATATATATATATATATATATATGTATATATATATATATATATACCTATATATACCGGAGTAAACACATAAATGTGAAACAAGGTGGAAAAAAGAGTACTCAAATAGTACTCAATACTAGTACAATAGTACAATAGTACTCAAATACCAGTGGTAGAGTAATATGCTTTATTTATATATATATATATATATATTTGGTCATCAAGCAACCAGTAATTAAAATCTCATATTTGTCATTCTCCTTTGCTATTATCATAAGGCTTTTTCATAGCTGGATTTTCTATGGGATGCATGCCCTTGCTTACCCCCAACTTCAGTTTCTAGACATGAGTGGTCCTGAGACCAAGGCCTCTACCATGATTTTTAAGAAATATATATATAGATCCACTTCAGCTTATTTTACCAATTGGTTTTGCACAGTTAACTAAGAGATTTTTCCGCCCCCCTTTTTTTTTCCATACCTGCCATCTCTGAAGAGCATATGGTGTTAGTCAACCATGTTGTTATCTAAAACCAATTCTGAAGATCACCTGAATTGGATCTATAATACTGTATACATTGATTAACACACACACACACACACATGCATACATATAATATGTACATGTGTGTGTGTGTGTTATGCATGTATCTATGATGTGTGAGCATGTTTGTATAGCATATTGCGTGATGTTTCTGTATGTACAAGTCTGTTTCTAATGTGATATGTGATCGATGTGTGCGAGCATTTGTCTGTCAATGATGTAATGCATGTGAGTTTCTCTGCATATATGATGTGTGTGATGTGCCTTGTAAGTACATCTGTGCCTGTGAATGGCTGGTCTGTTTATGTTAATAGCAAAACAAAAGAAAAAGTAGGATTTAAACTTAAAATATCGAAAAAAAAAACAACAAAACAACTATACCATTGTAAGGTGTTAAAAGCTGTAAGATATTTTGGTCTGAAGTAATTCTTTGCTAATAAGCTCAATAAAGAAAAATTATGTGAAAGAGTGTAATACAATGGTGGTGACGACGGTACTGGTGGTATTGATGATGATGATGATGATGGTGGTGGTGATGCAGATCATCATCATCATCTGGATAGTAACAATGATGAAAATGATGATTGATAACATTGATGGACAGGACTATGATGATGAAGACAATGACGATGATGATGACAACAATGATGAACCTAATCAACAAAAGGTAATTAGGAAAATATTAAACTATTTCACAATTAATTCACAAACTAAAAACCAAAATAATTCTGTTATTAATTGATTACTTAATCTGTCTATCATTACTACCTCATTTCTTTCCTTTCTTCCACTAGTTGTAATTTAAAACACCATCACTACTACCACTAGAACTACTACTGCCTGAACAACCATCACCACCACTACTGCCACTACACCCTTTACTATTTTATATCAACATGTTTCTGCAGACACACAAACAGACATAGAATAACAAAGAACTCTGATTTTCTTCAAGCAATATGGAAAACATTATTGTTTGCATTATTACTGCTACTGTTGTTGCTACTGCTGCTGCTACTCGTAACAACAATAATCCTCTCTGCTATAGGCACAAGGCCTGAAATTTTAGGGGAGGAGACTAGTTGATCGCATCGACCCTAGTGGTTTCACTGGTACTTAATTTATCAACCCCGAAAGAATGAACGACAAAGTCGACCTTGGCAGAATTTGAACGCAGAACGTAGCAACAGATGAAATACTACTAAGCATTTCACCTGGCGTGCTAACGATTCTGTCAGTTCGCTTGCCTTACTAGTAACAATAATAAAGGTTTTAAATTTTGGCACAAAGTCAGCAATTTCAGGGGAGAGGCTAAGTCGATTACATCGACCCCAATGCTCAACTTATTTTATCAACCTTGAAAGTAGACCTTGGCAGAATTTGAACTTCAGGATGAAAAGATGGATGAAATACCACTAAGCATTTTGCCCAATGTGCTAACAATTCTGTTAGCTTGCTACCTTACTAATAATAATAATCCTCTTTATTATAGGTTCAAGGACTGAACATTTTTGCAGAAGGGTAGTTAGTCAATTGCATATACTGTATTATCTCAAAGCAGTAATGAATGAATCAGTGATAAACAAGGATTGATGTATATTTCTGTTCTTTCTATAAGTATTATATCTACATGCATGTTAACTTATTCATCAAGATGACTTTGGGAGACCAACAATTCCATGTGAAACACTGGTGGATTTAGAAAGATAGTGACACGGTTTGAATGTTTACACTACGTGCTTACATTATATACAGCATAAACTTGTATGCTGGAAAATACGGTATACATGTATATAATTTCAAACAAACTAAATGTTCACCTTCACTTTCACCAACTAAAAGTAATTACTTTTTTTAAAACAACAACCATAGTGATAAATCCAGAATTTCAAAATAAACAAATAAATAAATAAAAAATAAAGAGAACAAACATTTGAAAAACAAGAAAAAAATGGGAAAAAGGAAAAAAATTTTGTTTTAAAAAAAATTCTTTGAAAAATTAATGTTATTAAAATCCCAAGACAGAACAGATAAGAAAGAAAGGTGGCAGATAATAATAAATATGTAATAAAGAATCAAAGCAGAAAAATAAATAGAATTACAGATTTCAATGGAAAGAAAAATAACAAAATTAAACTGAGATAAGAATGAAGAACTTATCCACCCCCAAAACATTACAACCACCACCACAGCAACAACAGCCACCACTTCCTCTACCACTATCTCTACTACCTCCTGATTTCTACAAAAATAAGAAAGACGGAGAGGATACAGATTTTAATAACACTAATTATTTTTAATAATAATAATAATAATAATAATAATAATAACAATAATAATAATAATCCTAATAATGCTTTCTAGTTTCTACTGAAATTTTGAGGGAAGGGGCTAGTTAATTACATTGGCCCCAGTACTCAATAGGTACTTATTTTATTGACCCTGAAAGGATGTAAGGCAAAGTTAACCTCAGCAGAACTTGAGCTCAGAATGTAAGGCACCAGAAGAAATGTCACTAAGCATTTTGTCTGTTGCACTAATGATTTTGCAAGCTCACTGCCTTAATAATAATAATAATAATAATAATAATAATAATAATAATAATAATAATTTTGCCACAAGGACAGTAACTTGAGGGAGGGGTTAAATTGATTACAACCACCTCAGTGTTCAATTGGTACTTACTTTATGGACCCTGAGAGGGTGAAAGGCAAAATTGATCTGAGCAGAATTTGAATTCAGAATGTAAAACCTGTATCAGTTATAATGTACAGGTATCCGTATTTCATTTCGTTATTTAGGTAAATTTAATATTTGTTTAATTTACTGACCCCTAGATTGGAAAATAATCAATGATCCAGAAAGGCTTTGGACCAAAAGTTCTGGAAAATCAATGTTGTACATGTATTATTCAACAGTTTGGTTTATTGACATATTTCACTACTAATTTTTAACTGATGTTTAACTCTTATAATTTCCTTATTTAAAGCTTCTTTGTGGTTAGTGATAACCTTAAAGTGATCAGATATATATAGCACCAGTGAAATAAACTAGAAAAGTAAGGTGGAATTAATCATTAAACAATTAATGGTTTTATCATAACATCATTTTAAGATCCTTTGCTGACACTGCAAAATGCAGCAACAGATTCAAAAGATAAACTAGAAAAAAATTCTGAATTCCTAATAAGAGACTAATGAGGAAATATAAAAATCTTTCATAAAATAAGAGTAAACTTAGAGTCATGTCTTCGATAGAACACACACAGACATGTAAGACACTTGCTGCCCAACCATGTGGTCTTGGGTTTAGTCCTACTGCAAGGCACCTTAGGAAAGCATCTTTTATACTATACCCCAGGTTGAGTGGATTTGGTAGATGGAAGCTGAAAGAAGCCTTTTGTGTGAGTGTGTGCATGTGCTTGTATGTGGGGTGTGTGTCTATGTGTGCTTGAACTCCATCACTACTTGGCAACCCATGCTGGTTTGTTTACTTCTCCATAACTTCATAGCTTAGCAAAAAGAAGCTGATAGAATAAGTACCCTTCTTGGAATAAAAAAGTACTAGACTTAATTTGTTTGACTAAATCCTTTTAAGGTGATGCCCCACTGTGGTAGCAGACTAATGACTGAAACAAGATAAAAGACATGCACATGCATGCACACACACACACGTGATCCCCCCTCTCAACTGCAGCTATTAAACAGGAGATAATCATTCCATCATCATATGAAGCTGGATTTGATATTTGAAACTGAAATTAGGGAAAGGCATAGAATTTGCAAATTTTTTTTTTGTTTACTTAATAAGAATTTCTTAAATTTTCTAGTCATCAATAAACATGTAAAATACTATTTCATCCTTTTTAGAAATCATAAGCATGATGTAACCTGTTAATTAAACATTTTATGAGGTGAAACATTTCATTAAAGATGGGAATAATATATTATCTCACTCTCTCTCTCTCTCTCTCTCTCTCTATATATATATATATATATATAAATAAACACACATACACACATATAAAATCTCTGTCTTTGCATCCAATTTTTCATAATGTTATGGCTCAGATGAAATTTAATGAGGTAGGTTTACTAAGGCTGGATACACTTCCCATCATCAACACTTTCCAGTTTCCAAGAATAGCACTATTTCTCTAAGCCTTCCAAACAAGCCAAACTGGACATGTAACAGATAATAAGACACTGTTGCATAGATGGTGTTGTTGTTTAAAACTATTTTATGCAAACAATGCCAAGACAACACAAGACAGAAACAAGCACATTCATGCATACACAAATTCTGTGTGTATATATAATTTGTCTATACACATGCACACATATTCATACACACTTTGAGTGTGGATTTTATGTATACATTTGTGTGTGTGTGAGAGAGAGAGAGAGAGAGTGTGTGTTTCTGTGTATATATATATAAAGTTATGAGTGCATTTTATACACACATGCTCATCTAAAATTGTGTGAATTTTATACATGCATACACACACATAATATATGCATTTTACGTATAGATAGTGTAAATAGCTGTGTGTGTATGTATGCGTGCGCACACATGAATTTTACCATAAACACATACACACACACATAAAAAATTGTATTTAGATTCAGTAAACAGAATGTTTCCACCGAGGTATTTCCTTTAGCTATCATGTGGCATGCACACAAACACACACACACACACACACACTCCATTCATGTAGCTGTATACACATATTCTCTCTCTTTTTCTCTCTCTCACACACACACACACAATGGAGACAGGCGTCTGATAGGCAGGCAGGCAAGCAGACACACAGACAAACAAAGAGATGGAGAAAATTAAATAAAAGTTTGCAAAGTAATTAAAACACTTCTGCAGGCTGTAAAAATGGTTAATTCCCCCATGGAACTATTTTTCACTCATCACTCCTTTCATAATTGCTATCAGCACCATCATCAACATAGTCACTCCAGTGATTATTATTATTATGAAAGAAATTATTATTATTATAAACATTATTCTTATTATTCTTATTATTTTATCAGATTGTTATTGTTTCACATTACTATTTTTAACTCATAAATGATATTGTCTGTATGTATGTGTGTGTGTCTGTGTATACACACACACATATATATATATGTACGTATGTATATATGTGTGTATATATATAATATCTGCATGTATTTAGCAATGCTAAATAAACAAAAACTCACACATGCACATAACTCCAAAATGCTTCTTCTATATGTTGTGTGTTAATCTATATTAAAAACTATTTATTGCAATGTCTGACTTTCTAGCCCTTGAGGCAAATAGAGAAAAAAAAAAAGATTGTGATGGTGTTATATTGCATTATTATTTGCATTTCCCATACTTTGTTATGTATATGTATTAGACAATACATTTATATAATCTTTATATTTTACTTAATTCTTCAGTCACCATGTATAATAGCTCATCATGGTTTTAGTTAATGTGTGTTTACAACTTAACTGTCTTTAATTTTTTACTTTTAATATTTCTCCTGATGAAGGACGATTGTCTAAAACGTCAAGATTCCTTTTCTTCTTTTCAAACATTAAATACACTATTTTAAAAAATTTGTCTCTCTCATAATTTGTCTTGTGATACCTAAACATTTGTATTTCTGACTTGCATCAGTTGATTATTCCATACAATATGTTCCAACATTTATTTTTAATAATATTTTCCTCTCCCAACATTTGTATAAATTTAACCGTCCATCGAAATTTCATGTTAATTCCTATTCCAAATATTAGCTTAGTACTAACAAAATTATTTTATTAAATTCATTTTTATCAAAATTGATTGAAACAAAAGCTGTGTTATTTTCAACATAAATATGGTAAGAAGGATTAAAGTGATCTAAATTAAAATCATCTGCTATCAAAATTCATGTTAATTCATATTCCTAACATTAGCTGAATAATGACAAACTTATTCTACTAAATTTTTCATTATTTTCAAAATTAATTGAAACAGCAGCAGAATTATTTTTAACATAAATATGGTAACACAAGGGTTAAAGTGAACTAAACAAAAACTCTCTCCCATCAAAATTAATCTTAATTTATATTCCAAGCACCAGTTTAATAATGACTATATTTTACCAAGTTCTTCATTATTTTTGAAATCAATTTTAACAAAGCCAATGTAATACAATAGAAATATAGCAGCATAAGTATTAAAGTGATCTAAATTAAAACTTTCCAACAAAATTTCATATCTTCAAAACTTCAGCTTAACATCAAAAATGAATTTACTAAATTCCTAATTATTTGCCAAATTAACTGAAACAAAAGCAGTGCTTTTAAATATTTTTCAACAGAAACACAGTAACAAAATGGTTAAGTATTTTGTTGTTATCTGGTGCAAAGATGATAAACAGGTGTGTAATTATGAAATGACATTGTGATTAAGTTTTCTTACAGTATGGTTACTGTAGTAGAAATGATATTGATTGGTACGGTTGAGGTGGTAGTAGCAGTAATTTATGAGATATAGTGGTGGTTGTTGTAATGGTGATAATAGTTGTAGTGGTGGTGGTGGTGGTTGTAACAATGGAATATGATAGTAGTGATGGTTGAAGTAGAGAGGGGTGATGCTAGCTGTGGTAGTTGTAGTAGTAATGGTGATAGCAGTTGTGGTAGAGGTGATGATGGTAGTGGTGGTTGCTGTTTTTGTCACTGCTACTCGTATTATTGTGCCAAAGTTGTAGCTGTTGTTGCTGTTATCGATTAGCAAAGAGAGGAAGACAAATAGACAGATTGTTGAAAGTATGGAAGGAAATAACTGCAACAAGACATACAAACATATCACTGTTTTACAATTTGTAAACAGGAAGCAGAGAGAGAAAGAGAGGGAGAGAGTAAGTTGGTATAAAGAGTGAAGGAAGTGTGTGAGAAAATTTCCCTTTGCAACCTCTTTAAAGATATGTAAACAAAATAAGTATACACACACACATGTATATACAAACATTGATATATATATATATATATACACACACACACAAACATTAACATTTATATGCATAAACATTAATATATATATATATATATATATATATATATATATATATATATATAATGTATGTATATATTTTAATGTTTGTTTTTATGTTCATTTATAATATAAAAAACTTTTTTAATTAATCTGATGGATTACTCTATACTTTATACTTTTATAGAGTACAAATGTATTATTCTTAAACAAGAAAGTTGTTGACAGTGACTTCAAAGTTTTGACCAGCTATAATATATATATATATAAAGTGGTAGTCTCTTGATCCAAGAAAGGGTGTCTACAATTTCTTGCTAAATAACCTGCATATCTCTCTCTCTCTCTCTCTCTCTTTCGGAGAGGCACAAGCACCTACACGCACATATACACACACGGCAGTAACTTCCACCTACCGAATTCAATCACAAAGCTCCGGTCGGCTCGGGGCTATAGCGGAAGACACCTACCCAAAGTGCCATGCAGTGGGACTGAACCCGAAACCATGTAGCTAAGAAGCAAGCTCCCTAACCACACAGCCATGCCTGCGCCTACATATGATTTATATATAGTGATCAAATGACTGTGCTGTACATAAGCTCTCTTCATTCATCAAATTGGCTGAACAGGTGTATGGTGTGCAACACACCAGATGTCAAATTGATAGCAGAGCAGCATGAGGTGAAGTGTTTTTAGTTTAGAACACAGTGCATCACCACTTGGTCAAGCAATCTGACCCACAATCTCACAATTATGAGAGCAACACCCAAACCCTCATTTCTCCATGCACCCTCATTTCTTTCTCCTATATATATATATATATATATATATATATATATATATTATATATATATATATCTATATATGTATATATATATCTTAGAGCTAGCTAACACCTGTGAATGAGTAAACCTTGGTAACATATACCATGTTTTTACTATTTGTTTTAGGTGCCTATATAGTCACGAGCAGTCAATGACAACCTATTGACTTTCTCTATCTTTCTTTGCATCAGTAAAATTAACAAATTCCCTTCATGTTTCAAGCTTTGCACCTTATATTAGAAACCATTACCATTAGCAAGGTGGTGAGGCTGGCAGAATTGTTAGCACACTGGATAAAATGCTTGGTGGTATTTTGCATATTGCTCCATTCCGAGTTCAAATTCTGCTAAGGTTGATTTTGTCTTAAAACATAAGTACCAGTTGAAAACTGGAGTTAATGTTATTGACTCATCCCCTCCCCCAAAACTGCTGCCCTTGTGGCAAAATTTGAAACCATTATTAGCAAACTAGCAGAACAATTAGCATGCAGGGCAAAATGCTTATGAGCATTTCCTCTGGCTTTATGTTCTGAGTTCAAATTCTGCTGAGGTTGACTTTACCTTTCATCCTTTCAGGGTTGATAAGCTAAGTACCAATTGAATACTGAAGTCAATATAACTGACTTACCCTCTCCTCTAAAACTGCTGGCCTTATGCCAGAATTTGAAATAATTGTTTATATCATTTCTTAGTTCAAATACAGCTGAGGTCAACCTTGCTTTCATCCCACTAGGATCAATATTATCATTATTATTATTATTAAGACACTGAGCTGGTAGAATCATTAGCACGCCCAGCAAAACATTTAGTGGCATTCTGACCATCTTCCCATTCTGAGTTCAAATTCTGCTGAGGTCAACTTTGCCTTTCCTCCTTTTGGGGTCAATAAAATAAGTACCTGTTCAACACTAGGGTTGATGCAATTGATTTACTGCCTCTCCCAAAATTGCTGGCCTTTTGCTATAATTTGAAATAGCTATCTATATCGTCCTAGAGTTCAAATCTTGTTCGGGTCAACCATGCCTTTCATCTCACTACAAGCAATAAAATAAAGTAACAGACAAATACTGGGGTCAGTGTAATCAACTAGCCCTTGCTTCTCAAAATTACTGGCCTTCTGTGTAAATTAGAAATAATTACCATCATCACAAAGTATAGTAGTAGCAGTAGTTGCAGCAGCAGCAACAGCAATACTGTTGTTTCAGTTAATGGCATTATAATTCCTTCTCTCTCTTTTTTTCTAATTTTGTCTCCAGCCTCCCCCCTCTTTCTCTTTATATATATATATATATATATATATATATATATATCTGTTTCCAGCCATCTCTCTCTCTCTTTCCAGATTGCTCCCTTTCTGTTATTCTATCTTCTTTTCTCCTGTTTTTTTTTTTTACCTTTCTTCCTTTGACACAGAAGGAATGAAACCTCAAAACCAATCAATCAATCAATCAATAATTAAAAAAATAATAATACAAATCTAATGGTGGGGAAGGGCAGAATAAAAAAGTAAATTCAACAAAATGAATAAATGGAAAAACAAATGATACCAAAAAATAAAAGATAAAAGTAAAACAAATATAAAAAATAAAAATCTTTCACATTCTTATAAAAATGTAAACAAGCTTTTATTCTTCATCTTTATATCTTATCTTCTCTTCTACATTTATTTTTTATTTAATTACCTTTATTTTATTCTGTTATTTAATCTTTTGCCTTCAATTTCCCAACCTATTTCTCAATGTACAACTAATATGATAAAATACAAAGTAGATACAAAAGAAGTGTTGTTGATTATTTGGATATTGGTAGGTGTGTGTCTACCTATGTACTTATTCCTATATCTAGCTATCCATCTACCCACCCATATATTTATCTACCCATCTGTCTCTCTCTCTCTCTCATCCTCTGTCTACATATCTATCTGTTTACTACATATCTATCTGTTTGTCTATCTGTCTACCTACCCATCTGTCTCTCACCTTCTCTGCCTATCTATCTACCCATCTATCTCTCACTTTCTCTGTCCACCTATCTGCCAACTCACCTATCTACTTACCTACCTACTTATGTTACCTAATTTCTTATTTTACCATCTATCTACTTACCTACACCTATCTACTTACCTTTCTATATATCTATCTATCCATCCACCTACCTATTTACCTACTTATCTACACCTACCTACCTACTTACCTATCTATCTATCTATCATTCTATCTAACTATCTATCTACCTACCTACCCACACCTATCTACTTACCTTTCTTTCTATCTATCCATCCATCCTTCACCTACCTATTTGTCTACTTACCTACATACACGTGCCTACTTAACTTTCTATCTATTGATCTATCTATCTATCTATCTATCTATCTATCTATCTATCTATCTATCTATCTATCTATCTATCTATCTATCTATCTATCTATCTATCTATCTATCTATCATCCCCATTTCATTACCATTTAATGGTCACCTTTTTTATGCTTGTATGGATCAGACGGAATTCATTGAAGCAGATTTCCAATGATTGGAACATGATAAAAGAAAGACATACAACTAAATAATAAGCAGGCTTTTACATACATCTTTCTCCTACATTTACCTCTTTCCTATATATATGTATATATGTTAGCACACACACACACACATATGTATATTTATATATGACTGAAATGACAGATAGGTAAGATAAATACAGAAGAATATAAAATACCAATGAAACCGATGAGCAGCGAATATATATCGAAAAGTTATGTTTCTTACATTTGTGGTAGTTTGATCACTGAAGACAAATTATAAGAGGAGAGAAGGGGGAAAAGAACACTTATAGATGTTATAACAACAGGACATGCGATGGGAATGAAAATGTCCCAAATATCATTATAAAAGTATCACCCTTAGGGGTTCCTGAAAGCCCTTTCTGTCTACACCAAAGGAAATGTAATTGCTATGAGTCTATAATATGCATATAAAATGACACTTCTTTAAACACATGCACATATGCATGTGTATATAAATATATATATATATATATATACACACACACATGTATATATTTATACTATATAAATATATATATATATACACACACACATGTATATATTTATACTATATAAATATATATATATATATATATACACACACAGAGGCTAATGTATGCATTCATACACGCATATAAACATACTTGTATCCAGACATGTAATTATGAATACACACACACACACATATTTCTAATTTCTGAATATCTGTCTGTCTATCTATCTCTATATATATATATCTATCTATCTATCTAGATAGATAGATAGATAGATGAATAGATAGATATTTAGATACATATATTCATATTCATGAATGTTAAATATATACATATACACACATATATATGATTTAATGTTCTTTCTATCCTCTTTAAGAGCTTATCTTTATTTACTATCTCTTTCTCTTATCACTCTTCCTGTTTCTCCTTACCTTTTGCTGTCTCTCTCTCTCTCTCTCTCTCTCTCATCCCTCTTTACTTAGTTTCTATCTTTTTCCCCTCTACTACTTACTCTTTCTGCTTTGTCTCTATTTGACTCTTACTAATCCTCTTTACCTCTTCTACTCTCTCTTTCTCTGCAGCATGGTGGGCAAGGAACTCACCTCCTACCCCAACTCCTTCCTCAGTTATTTCTTGTCATTCAAAAACCGTCTAGAGTAATGGATGCTGAAATAGGTTTGGAAGAACATTGCACTCTACCGCTCCCCCGGACACTAACGAAGGAATTCAACTGTAAAAGACCTTTCATAGGAATCTAAGCTTTGCAACATTTATTACTAGGAAAAACCGCTTGTTAGAATCACATGAGCTCAATAATGATGAGAGCAGTGGTGTGGGGGTTAGGGAGCCAAGAAACTGATAAGAAATCAAGAGAGATTGAAGAGATGCTAAAGAAACTGAAGCAAGCACTTTGGCTAACCAAAAAACCAAAATATAACTTTACCGGAATATTCTAGTATCTTTTACTAGATTTATTCGTTAGACTGCAACCATGTTAGGACACCACCTTGAAGTGTTAGTTTTGGTTGAATGGATCAACACCGGTTCTTATTTTTTATTAAGCCTGGTACTTATTCTATTAGTCTCTATTGCTGAACTGCTATGTTATGAGGATGTAAACACACCAACACTAGGTGTCAAGCAGTGGTGAGGGACAAACACAGACACACACACACATATATAAATATGAAGGACTTCTTTCAGTTTCCATCTACCAAATCTACTCACAAGGCTTCAGTCAACCTGAGGCTCTAGTAGAAGACACTTGTCCAAAGTGCCATGCAAGAAGACTGAGCCCAGAACCATGTGATTGGGAAGCAAACTTCTTACCACACAGCTACACCTGTACATAATCCTATTGTATTTCATAAAGGTCATCATGCCAATAATATACATATGCACTGGTTCTATTTCACTTCTTTATTTTTTAATTGGGTAACTATTTAACAAATTAACTAATTAATTGTTTGGTCAATCAATCAAATAATCAATCAATCAGCTAAATTTGTCAAAGTGTCACGGCTGTCCAATGAATGAGACAAGTAATACATATGTGAACATGTCCATTTAGTGTTAACTACCAGAAGAGTACTTGATATCATGCTAGAGATTAACAATATTCGTAACTTGCCTGAAGAGCCTGTGCTCTGACAGGTGAAACTCAGTAGCAAGTGACTGACTTAACCAAAATAAAAAGTACTGTGTGTGTGTGCATGTGCAAGAGAGAGAGAGAGAGAGAGAGAGAGAGAGAGAGAGAGAGAGAGAGAGAGAGAGAGAGAGAGAGAGAGAGAGAGAGAGAGAGAGTTATTAACTATGTAATTAGGGAAGAGGAAACATTCAGATTTGAAAATTTTTAATGTTTTTTTTTTCCTATTTGGGATTATTATAATATGAAACAAATGAAAAGAGTAAATACATAAACCTGAATAAACCTGAAATATATATATTTATATTTTCTTGTCTATTTTACAATTTACACACTAGTGAATATGTGTGTATGCAAATACTTATACATATCAGTAAATTCTAATATATACTTTTATTCTAAAAAACTTATAACACTCGTGTATCTGTGTGCACGTATGTGTGTGTGCGTGCGTACTTATACATACTTATATACAAATGTACACATACATACACACACACAAATGCTTGTTTACCTCTTGTGTTATGGTGGAAACAATCTAATATTAAACTGAAGAATAACTCAATCCATCTTTGTAGAGTGCAATGAAGACTAGTAGGTCAAAACTTTGAAGTCACTATCACCCTTCTTCTTGTAATAGTATAACTCGCACACACATACAGACACACAATGATTGCCTCACTTTGTCAGATGATAGCTGGCTCACATTCAGCCTGATTGTTCTGATTTACTTTGATCCTTGTTATGTGTGCAGGTGTGACTTTTCACCACACATTCATCACTACAGAACTTTATAAACTATAAAATGGATCAAGAAATGAAATGAAAGTGATAGTTCTAAACGTCATTGGAATTAAGTGACAAAAGCTTGTACAACACTTTTGTCACTACCTTGATACTAATTTTTCACTTTTTCTTTGCTACACAAGCATATTTTTCCACATAATCTATACAGCGTGTGGTAAGAAACTTGCTTCCCAACCACATGGTTCTGTGTTCAGTTCCACTGCATGGCACCATGGGTGAGTGTCTTCTACTATAACCTTAAGCCTTGTGGGTGGATTTGGTAGACAGAAACTGAAAGAAGACCATAGTAATTGTATATGGGGGGGGGGCACTGACAAGTCAAAACAAGGATAAAACGTCAATGTCTGTTCCTCCAAAAAAGGGATTTGATGTGAGTTGTCTCACTTCGCTATGACTTCTCTTCAGGTGTTTTTACATCAAAGGCATTGAGAATATGTTCTCTTACACCTGAGAAATGCAGCCACCCAACAAACTAATGACTGCTTATATATATATCTATATCTATGTGTGAGTTTATTCCCCTATCACCGTTTGACAACTGGTGTTGGTGTGTTTACATCCCCATAACTCAGTGATTTGGCAAAAAGAACTGACAGAATAAGTACTAGAGTTAAAAAAAATCCTGGGATTGATTTGTTCAACTAAAACCCTTTAAAGATGTGCTCCAGCATGGCTGCAGTCAAATAACAAACAGGTAACAGAATACGATGTACAGTTATTCTTCCACAATCAAATATATATATATACACACACACACACACACTCATGCATTTACATACAAACAGAAATACAGATTCTTAATGGTATGTTCTCTATATACACTCTGCTAAATATCCATCTTCAAGAACATTCTGTATTTGGCAAGCTAAAAATGGAAATCTGTAAGTACATGTGAGGAAACAGTAAAAGTGGAGCAGCAGAAATGTAGAAAATAAAAATCTCTATTCTTCAGTGGAGAAGATGTATACAAGTCATTTTATCGGTAGTATGTAACAAGAGTTGATGAGGGTCGATGCCAAGTATTGCAAGAAGCTAATAATGAACAGACAATATAACTGCATCAATGCAGCTGTACCAATATATGGTTTCATTCAAAAGGGAAGAACCAAAAATAGTACAGGTGCTACCAAAAACTCAAAGACTTTTGGCTATGATGATATACAATGTCTGAGATTGATTAAAACTGAGTTTGGATTAAATAAGGAGCTCCAAACACTTATCTGTATATTTAATCTACAACCCATTGTCAAACCTAATCCAGAGGACATATATCTGAAGATGTTCCAGTATTGATCATCCAGTCAAATATTTAGAGATAATATATCTTGGAACACATTATCTAATGTGCCCTTTTTTGTCGTTGTAGTTGTTCAACTCCAAGTCGGTCTATGACATAAATCAATAAGTTTGCGAAATCATGTCTGGTTACAAGGAAATATTTTGCCTTGCTTGGAAATAGGTAATGGTGACCATAGAAATTCTGCCCAACCCTTTATGCTAGCATGGAAGATGGATGTTAAAAGCTGAAAAGGATGATGATGATGATCATGATCATCATCATTATTGTTTTAGTGTCTACTTTTCCATGCTTGCAAGGGTCAAACTGAGTTTGTTAAGGCAGATTTTCGACAGCTGGATGCTCTTCCTGTTGCCAACCATCACCTGTTTCCAAGTAATGTAACATTTTCCCATGGTTACAGATATTTTCACAAAATATTGGAAATGAAAGACACTGCTTGTATGATGTCAAGACAACACAATCATTTTTTTTTTTTTACTTGTTTCAGTCACTGTACTGCAGCCATGCTGAAGCACTGCAGTGAAGGGTTTAATCACGCAAATAAACCCCAGTGCTTGTTTTGTCATTAAGCCTGGTACTTATTCTATTGATAACTTTTGCAGAACCACTATACTATGGGGACGTAAGCAAACCAACACCAGTTGTCAAGTGGTGATGGGGAACACACTCACACACGATGGGATTCTTTCAGTTTCCATCTAAACAAGTCCACTCACAAGGCTTGGTTGACCAGGGTCTATAGTAGAAGACACTTGCCCAAGGTGCTGAACAGTGGGACTGAACCTGAGACTATGTAGATGGGAAGCAAACTTCCTACCACATAGCCATACCTGTACCTACTATGTTATTGATGATATAGATATATATTGATATTATCAACAGATATGCTTGAATTCATACAAATTTTATGATATAGTTGAGTTTCAAGTTAATAAACAACTTTAATTACTGATTCCTGGTATTTATATAAGATATATATATGTCCCTGAGATTCTTCAGTGTTTTTACTGATAATATGCATGATAGTGTTGTTATAGTCAATAGATGGTGCTGTTGTTTACACGTTTCAGACAGTACTCAATGAAGAGGGAAGGAGATGGGTTATGGGGAAGTGGGAGGGAGAAAATAGAACAAGCCAGAATCAGAAAATAGAAAATTAGGATAAACCAGGAAAGAACTTCTTTTTACTGATTCTTCAATAAGAACTATCGAATCGAATACAAAAGACAAAATTGCTACTAATGATGAAAATATAACAAAACAATATATATATATATATATATATATATATATATATATACATACATACATACACACACGCGTACATATGCGTGTATAGATATATGTAAGCATAAATATATAGATATATAAATGTATGTATACACATGCACACATACATCTGTGTGTGTATAGATATATGTAAGCATATATATATATATATATATATATATATATATATTACATATACATTATTTTCATCTGGTTTTCTTATTTTTCTCTTTCAACCTATTCCGGTTGTTGTTTGCTATTTAGGTCACCATTATCTACAAATCCATCCTCCTTGCAGCCAGTCTCCTCAGTCTCTCTCTCTCTCTCTCTCTAATTCTGCTATCTCTATCTTTATTCTTCTTCAGACAACTCTTCCTGATGTCATCAACATTGTTGTTTTTGCTACATATAAAATCATTGCTGCAAATATGGCAGACCATTCACAGATTTGTTATGACACCTTTACAGCAAATCTCTCTTTTCTCAGTCCAAGGAGATTCATTTTTAGGTGACAACATTGTTATTGAAATTGCTGCTATAGTTGTTATTGTTTTTGATACAGTAGTTATTATTGAATCTGATTCTGTAGATGTTATTGAAGTAAATGCAGTCAATGTTATTGTTTTTTGAAACTACAGTCATTACTGAAGTAGAAACGCAATAGTGGTCGTGGTTGGGTTTGTTGATACTATAATTTATATTGTCATAAATGTAGTTGTTTTTATTATCCATTTGAATCTCTCATCGCCCGGCACAAAGTTACCTCCTTCAATACTACTCCCTTTCATTTGTGGGGTCTTCCCTTGCAAAGTTACTTGGTGACCTAACTGCTGTGGTGCTATGTAAAAAAGCACCCAGACCACTCTGTAAAGTTGGCATTAGGAAAGGCACTGAGCTGTAAAAACCATACAAAGCAGACGATAGAGCAGGATCAGGGAACTTTTGTAACCAATTACTCCAAAATATATTTATTTACGCCGATGCTACCCCTTTGATTTGAAAGGAAGAATATCATAGATAACAAAGAACACATTTTGCGTATAATTTTACTTATGTCTAATGAGTCCACATTACCCCACAAAATTTCATTTTTACCCCACTTCGGGTAATTTACCTCAGTTCACTAATCCCTGCAATAGATCTTAGTATAGTTCTCTGGCTTGCCAGCTCCTGTCAAACTATCCAACCCCTGCTAGCATGGAAAATGGATGTTAAATGCTGATATTGATGATGATGTTGTCATTATTACAATCAACAGACACAGGTATGGCTGTGTGGTTAAGAAGTTTGCTTCCCAGCCTCAAGCTTTTGGTTCAGTCTCATCACAGTGCACCTTGGGCAAGTATCTTCTATTGTGACTCCAGGTCAATTAAAGCCTTGTCAGTTGAAAGAAGCCTTTCATGTATGTATGTATGTGTGTGTGTGTGTGTGCATGTATTTGTGTGTGTGTGTATGTCTGTGTCTTCGTTTTCAACAATATATGATAGTCATAAATGAGTATCAGTGTCATACAAGCAGCATAATTCATTTTCAATATTCTGTGAAAACTTGTTTGACCATGGGGAAATATTTCTTTGCTAAGAAACAGGTTAGGGTTGGTGACAAGGTGACAATAAAGTCTGTCTGACCAATGCAAGCATGGAAAAGTGGACATTTAAGAATGATATGAAAATGATTTCATTGAAGTTTTTCTTTTTGTTATTGCTGTTTCACCCCAGATTCTTTGCAAAACCACAAGCCCTTATTTTCAATCTTACTGCTTGAGAACTTGAGCAAATATTGTTTTCTATGACCTTGGATCAATCCATATCCTGTGAGTGAAGTATGGTAGTCTGAAACCATATACATATTTATCAGGTTGATTGTTCCTGTAATTCTAAATAGGTACACCCTTGACACACACTGATTCATGTTAATTCTGCCTGAGGTTTATAAGGGTACACCTTGACAGTGACAACTCCCTTACTCCCTTAAGGGTCGTTGGGGTGCTGCAGTTATGCAGTGTATCCTGACGAGAAAGTCTGGTGGAGCCCATCCCTCTCCAAACTCATTTCTACAACTGAGTGGACTGGAGCAATGTGAAGTGAAGTGTTTTGCTCAAGAACACAATGCACTGCCTGGTCCAGGAATCGAAACCACAATCTTATGGTCATGAATTCAACACCTTAACCATTCAGGGACATGCTGCCACTAATAGTACTCATTTCTACAGCTGAGTGGACTGGAGCAACATGAAATGAAGTGTTTTGCTCAAGAACACAACACATCACTCAGTCCAGGAATCAAAACCGCAATCTTACAATTGTGAGTTCAAAACCCTAAACACCAAGCCATGCACTGCTACATGTCAGTGGAATACTCAGCCACTGATACTTACATAAATTCAGGGGCAAGTAATTCAATTTATTGAACAACTGTACCCGCATTGTTGAACAATGCAAATCCACAACATGGTGATGATTACAGAATGGTTTATAGAAGTCAATGAGAAATCCCTGTATATATAGCTGTTTGACCTACAAGACATAGTAGCCAAATTTCCATAAAATCACATCGTTTCTAGCTAAACTATATCTAAATTGTGAGACTTGTTACACTTGGATCAAATGTCTTCTGAAGTGAGGCTCACTTCGGATTAGACAATAACATCAGACATAATTAGGATAAGGGTTAATAATGGCAATGTTCTATTGAAAAAGTAAACTTATTCACAAGATTTCTACTGTCAGAATGTATATATATTGGTACAAATGTTTTACATATATGTTAATAGGAAAGACTTAGATATAAAAGTAAGAGACAATTAGAAAAAAAGTTAAAAAAAAGACCAATCATAGGGAAAAAGATCTGAGTGGAAAAAGAGGATTACTTACGAGGAGTGCACGTTGCAGTCAAAGAACGTAAAGTTTACAGAGACGAAATCCTTGCCACCAACTCTAACAGACAGCTTCATCACGATATGATCTGGAAGATATAAAGGGATTAACATATAATATTTTTCTTCTTGCGTAACTTGCTGAGATATAAAGGAAAGATATGAAGGTATACCAACAGAGAAATGAAATGAAGGTAAAATTCTGATGTGAGAACATTTTTAGTGAGAAAGAAAAACATTGCTTAGTTGTTAGAAGAATATTATGGAAGGAAACTTAAATGAGCATACACATCATCACCATCAACTAGTGCTTTTTTATGTGGCACCAGCACCAGTGCCTTTTACATTGCACTAGCACCAGTGCTCTTTACGTGGCACCAGCACCAGTGCTTTTTAAGTGGCACCAACACTAGTGTTTTTGATGTGACACCAGCACCCACACCAATACTTTCATTGGTTTCAGGATCTCAATTCTAACATTTAATACACATGGACCCACTGTGTGGTGCCTTGGGCAGGTGCCTTCTACTATAATCTCAGTTCATCCTAAGCCTTGTGAATGGATTTGGTAGACAAAAACTGAAAAATATTTGTTATATATGGATGTATGTGCATATATGTGTGTTTGAGTGCACCCTTCTCTTGATATTATGTGGCGATTGTAAGCATGCATCCCAGACATACAAGCAATATTGTTTCCTTCCAGCCCTTTGTGAAACAAGTCTGGGCATGATAAATATTAACTTGCTTTGATAAAGAGGAGGGTTGATGAGAGGAAGAGCATCGAGCCATAGAAAATCTACTTAGTGAACTCTGTTTGTAAAGCATAGAAAAGTGGATGTTAACTGATAATTATAATGATGGCATATCTTTTAATTGTTTCAGTCAGAATGTGGCCATGCTGGTGCACAACCTTGAAAAATTTTAGTCAATTGGATCAACCCCAGTACTTATTATTTTTAAAGCTTGGTACTTAATCTATTTGTCTCTTTTACTGAATTGCTAAGTTAATATACCAACATCAATTGTCAAGGGATGATAGGGGACAAACATTGACACAAAAACATAAACACAAAGATGTAAACATATATATATATATATATATATAAAAGGGGCTTCTTTCAGTTTCCATCCACCAAACCCACTTACAGGGCTTTGGTCAGCCCTGAAGCTATAGTAGAAGACACTTGCCCAATGTGCTGAGCAGTGGAACTGAACTCAGAACCATGTGGTTGGGAAGCAAACTTCTGACCACACAGCCACACCTGTGTCACATTTATAAACATACAAAATCTGCATAAAGATGAGGATGTATTAATAAAGACATTATTACAGAGGTTGATTTTTGTAGATAGTTGATCAATCAATCAATCATCTTTATTTTGACAGATCTTTTTTTCAGGATGAGCTACCCTCATGCTTTAACCATAGAAGACATCTATCTTCAAATTGAGAGAAAGAAGAATGTTAGAAAGAAAGATAGAAAGTCTAAAGAAATCTGGAGAGTGGATTAATGCAAAATTAGCACTGAGTGAATGAGTGCATGATAGAATGAGTCACATAATACATTGGAACGTGAGTCAAAGAGTGGATATAAGAATGAGAGAAGTAGCAAGTGTGTGAGCAAGATATTGAGTGTAAGTAGAGAGGGAGAGAGAGAGAGGATTTGAGAATGAGTGTGTGAGTTAGTTATATGACGTGAGAACAAAGAGAGTGCATGTGGATGTGTGAGTGTGTGTTTATGTTTATGCGTGTGGAGAGATTTAATTTGAGAACAAGAGAAGTAGAGAGTGTGTGAAGGAATTATTCTGCATAAGAAGGAGAAATAGAGAGGGGTCAGTCGGAGAAAGGTGAGGAGGGAGGAGGAAGTAGAAATAGAGAAAGATTAAATAAAAACGAAACAAAGAAAGGAAAACAAATATAACAATAAAGAGTCGTGTTGATCAGGTTTAGGAGAATGAATGAAATTAAAAAGATTTTGCATATGAAAAGACCTTTTCCATCAGTGAAAATTCTAATCAATAAATAGAACAGGTTTTGTGAACATTACGATTCTCTTAAATATAATGGCACCAGAGTGGTTTGCTAATATCGGCAGGAATTCACCCAATTCAGCGACAAGTAGGAATTATCACATAAACAATTTGATATCAATAAGAGCTTTTATGTAGAAGTTTCTATAAAAATTTTTATCACTTTGTAGCTTTGAAAATTGGCAATCGTTTTTAAGTAGAAGGGTTTAGTAGTAAGATTTCTAAATTTTACAGGTGTCTATCTATTGAAATATTGATGATACATACAAGCTATGTCTCATTTAAATATATCACAAAGATCATCTATAGCTTTATATCCTTTATTCACATTGGTACAGTGTACTAACACCACCTTGGCATAATGCACAACATCCCACCACCAGCATCACGATTTCTGCCCAAGACACCACCCAACACTTTTGCACAAGACACTGTAAGCACTATTCTTTCAACAACATATTATCAACACCACAAATAGTATATTACAACTATAACTAGTGATAGAAGCATTACTATATTATTACTTTCACAAATCACTCCACATTACAAATTCCACTATCTAACACCTTGTTATATCTGGATACAGAACACTAACACCACCTTCATACAACGTTCAACATCTAGCATGGAATGGAGGGAACTTCTATATGGTCATCAAACTGCTAAACATATCAGCTAGATTCCTCTCATTTCATATTTTTGTGATCTTAAAAATTACAAGACACATTGAAAATGTACCTCTAGATATGACAAAAAAAAAAGACAAGATAATCATGGTTGGAATGCTTCTGATCCTGAGTCTGTTTGTTCACTTTTCCATGCTTGCATGTGTTGGATGGAATTTATTGATGCAAATTTTCTATGGCTGGGTGCCTTTCCTGTTGCCAATCCTTACCTGTTTCTAAGCAAGGTAATATTTCCCCATAGCCAGACATGCTCTTGCAAAATATTGGAAATGAATGACACTGCTTGTATGACAGTGACACTCATCTACAATTAACACAAACATATACATACATACATACACACATGATGAGCTGCTTTCAGTTTCTATCTACCAAAATCACTCACAAAGTTTTGGTCAGTCCAGGGCTACTGTAGAGATCACACTTCAAAGGTGCAATGCAGTGGGACTGAACTTGGAACCATGTAGTAGGAAAGCAAATTTCTTACCACACTATTTATTGCACATAGAAACACAGCCAGTACCAACCACTAACACACCATCATACTTCAAATAATAACCACACAATACAAAACCATAATAAGGAAATGGCCATTTCTTTCATCTCAACAATGACAATGTTTTTAGATATACTTGACCACATTCTAAGTAACTCAACTAAGAAGCTTATGCAAAATTATATTTCATTAACTCTTTTTTTTACCATATTTCATTGAAAATGCATTGCTTTTGATTCAGTTAATTTTGAAAATAATGAAGAACATAGTAAAATAACTATGTCATTATCGAGATGGTGTTTGAAACATAAATTGAAATATGAAATACTGATGGAAGATTTTTAGATCATTTCAACCTTCTTGTTACTGCATTTATGTTGAGAAACACAGCCTTTGTCTCAATTAATTTTCAAAATAAATAGGAACTTAATGAAATAACTGTCATTATTTAACTGGTGTTTGAAGGCAGTGAACTGGCAGAATTGTTAGCATGCGGGACAAAATGCTTAGGAACATGTCGTTTGCCCTTATGTTCTGACTTCAAACTCGACTGAGGTCAACTTTGCCTTTAACCCTTCAAGGTTCGATAAAATAGCACCAGTGTCTAATCAATTAGACACCAACTTCTAAAACATTTTAGGCCTTGTGCTTATTGTAGGAAAGGTTCTTAAGTTTGTGTTTGGAACATAAATTATCATAAATTAACATGAAATTTTGATGGAAGAAAGTTTTAATTTAGATCAGTTTTAAATCACAAATTTGTGTCATAGAACCAAGGTGGTCTTAAGTGGGTTGGTTTTGAAAGTGTTAAATACCTGTTACACACCTATAAACACACACACAAAATCATACATACATTCTCTCTCTTTCTTTCTGTCATTTAAACATACAATATACATAAAGGCAAACACACACACATACACTGATACAATCAGAAAGGATCACAAATACAAGCACACACACACTGGCTCTGGTTCACTTTCATGTTTGTGTGTGCACGCATGCACACACACACACACAATGTAGATTCATATGAAACACAGAGAGAGGGAGAGGAAGTAATAGAAGATAGAAAGAGAGAGGGAGGAAGTACTAGAGGACAGAAAGAGAGAGGGAAAAGAGAGAGAGGGAGAGAGAGAGAGTAAGTGAGGGGAAGGTTCACCATAACTCTATCAAAAACTAAAAAATTTACAAAAGAAGGGTCTGATGGAAAGGTAGGAGCCAGGGTGGGTTGAATAATAAAGAATAGCAACAATAACACCAATTCCCAAAAAGTTTAAAAAACCCCCTAACAATACGTTCTCTTATACTCCAATTCCACAACGTACATGTAAAAACCAATCCATTCCTTCTTTTACAAGTTCCACAAATCTCCCAAAAATCTCAACTACAATTCCTTCCTTCTACAGTTGTTCTTTGTTTTCCCAAGATTTTCCCATGTCCAGGCTTACTTTTTAATTAATGGCAATGTCATTCCTTCACTATCTTGGAGGGATGGGAAGGCTGGCAGTTGGAGCTTTTTTGTTAGCCGAAGAATCATTCATTATGGCACTGACTTGGTGACTTGCATAAATAAACTGAGACAAACCTTTTTTCCCCCTACCACCATCACCAATTTTTTTTTTTGTTTTCTTTGTATTCTCCGAAGAAATCTCAAGTCCTCCCGACTAGTATTTTGAAACTGTTAATTGAAGATATCATCATCATCATCACTGTTGCTGCCACCATCACCACCATTCCTGTTTTAACATCCACTTTTCCATGTATACATGATCCAGGCAGAATTTTTTGAGGAAAGATTTTCTATGGCTGAATGCCTTTCCTGTCACTAACCCTCACCTGTTTCCAAGTAAGATCATATTTCCCCCATAGCCATACAAGCTTTCACAGACGATGGTCATTTACAACAATTGCAGGACATCAAGACAAAGAAACATGAATACATCCCCACTACACACACACACTGATGCAAATACACAAACATACAGACTCACACATGCATATAAACACGACGGACATAGTTCAGCTTACATCTACCAAATTTACTCACTAAGCTTTAACTGGCCCAGGGCTGTAGTCAAAGAGACTTACCACTTGTGCAGTGGAAGTGAACCTGAGACCATGTGGTTAGAAAACTAACATCTCAACCACACAGCCAAACCTGAAGATTTATGAAATTATTAAAATCATCAGTACATCAGAAAAAATGCTATGCCTAGCAGCATTTATTCTGGTTCTTTACATTCTGAATTCAAATTCCACTAAGGTGTGTTCTTTGCTTTTCATCCTTATGGGGTCAATAAAATATAAAAAAATAAAATAAAGTACCAGTCAAGTATAGAGGCTGATGTAATTGATTAGCCCTGATCCTCCAAATTTAGGCTTTGTGCTTGTATTTGAAATGTCCAATTTGTTACTACAACTACTACTTTTGTAACTGGCTTCTGTAACTTATTATTAATATGTCTGGTTCTCGAGTTAATATAAACAGAAATATTTATTATAACTACTAAAAAAGTAAAAAAGATCCTCTTCAGTCATAAATTACCATAGGATTGAACCTAGAAAGTTACCCTCCCAGGTACAAGTCTGGGCAAGGTTGTTTATAGAAGACCACCAGACACCCATGCATAGCAGCCTCCCATCTCTATGCCACTGATGTTATCCAAGGCATGGAAAGGAGAGGCAGAGTAGACTGGATGTGTAATAAAGTGTCTTGCTCAAGAACACGACACAACTCAGTCCGAGAATTGAACCTACTACCTTATGATTGTGAACCTGACGCTTTAACCACTGTGCCATGCACTTTCAATTTATAACTACTATCACAACAATCACTGTTATTATCATGTCTGTCACCCTTGTGGCAAATAAACAAGATTATTATCATAATTGTCATTATCATCATCAGAGAGCAGGCAGAATAATTAGTATGCTGGACAAAAAGCTTAGCAGCTTTCCTTCTGACTTTGCATCTTGGTTTCAAATTCCACCAAAGTCTAATTTGCTTTTCATCTTTTCAGGGTTAATAAAATAAATATCAATCAAGAACTAAGATTGATGAAAACAACTAGCCCCCTCCTCACTGAAATTCCAGGCCTGGTGCCTATAGTAGAAAGGATTATCATTATCAAAAAAAAATAAAGCGACTTCATAACTATTATCATAAAATACTAAAGCAAGACAGTGTCATTATTTTGATTATTATTATTATTAGTCCCATTGGTTCCTGTATAAAATTAAGAAATTTCTTTAACTACTACTACCATCGCAAACCCCCACTGCGACCATTGTCACCACCATCATCAATGCCTTTACTCAACAACATTATAAATCACTACCATTCCATTTGTTTCATATTTTATTTAAGATGAATATTTTCCATTTCTTTTGGCTTTATTTCTGTTAATTTCTTTAAAGATACTATTTTTTTTTGTTGGCTTGATTTCTTTGTTTTTACTGACATTTCATTGTTTTTATTTATTTGCTGATTATACATAGATATATGCACACACAATCACAAGTATACATATAAACACACATACATATATATACAAACACATATATGCATGTACACATTTATACATGTATGTATATATATATGTATACACATACACATGCATATACATACACACATACATATATATATATATATAGAGAGAGACATATTCTTCTCAATGCTATCTCACAGACAATTGGTTTCGCTTCCGTTAGTACATTAATGCTAAGATGATAAAGCTAGCCATAAATCTCGAATATTCCCAAGGAGTTTTCTACAAATCCATTTAAGGAAACATTGCAGAAAACACACAAAAAAAAAAAAAGCAGCAAAAGAAGTGAGAGAAAGAAATCAGTTTCCAAAGATACATGAAGAATTGAGAGGAGGTGGGTGGAGAGAAAGAATGAGGGATGGGGGTGTTGTGGAGCTAAAGCTTTATTGGAGATTCTTGTTAACTGTTCTAACGATGGAAACGATCTCATTTACTTACTTCTTTCTTTTAGTCATTTTCTCTCATTCTCAAGCACTAACCAATGGTTGATCAATCTTACTGAGCTACAAAATGTGATCAGTGGGAACCGATTCGATTTTCTCCTCGGTACTAAAGAATGAGTTGTAGAATTAGTACTGTAAGGTAAGGAAATATAGCTGCAAGCTTTTATAGATTTATAGAAGGCATGGTTGTGTGGGTTAAGAAGTTTGCTTCACAACCATGTGGTATTTAAGAGGAGGACACTTGCCTAAGGTGCCACACATTGAGTTCAGTCCCAGTGTGTAGCACCTTAGGCAAGTGTTTTTGTCTGCAATAGTTCCAGACTGACCAAAGCCTTGTGAGTGGATTTGGTCGACAGAAACTGAAAGAGGTTTGAGTAAATATATATTTATATACATATAGTCCACAGTATTCTGTTTATTGATTTTACTACATAATGTAAGCCTTGTTGACATAGAACACCACCAGCTTCTTTAGAGTCTGATCACACATACACATATATATACACCACAGGCAAGGTGGCCAAGTTTCTTTCAAGCGGGTCTCATGGAGGTGTGGTGGTTGAGTTCCTTTCGAGTGGGCCTCATGGAGGCAAGGTGGCAGAGTTCCTTTTGAGTGCTGGGCCCCATGGAGGCAAAGTGACGAGCTCCTGCAAGGTGGCAGAGTTCCTTTTGAGCGTTGGGCCTCATGGAGGCAAAGTGGCCAAGCTCCTTTCAAGTGTTGGGCCTGACAGAGGCAATGACCAAGACCTTTGGCATTATGTCATGCCTGGGCAGAAGATCCTTCAAGCTGAGCAAAATTGCAGTCATGACAGATACCGGTATCACACAAATGGCACCTGAACCGGTGGCATGTGAAAGCACCCATTACACTCTGGGAGTGGTTGGTGTTAGGAAGGACATCTAGCCGTAGAAAACCATGCCAAATTAGACTGGATCCTGGCACAGCCTTCCAGTGTGCCATCCCAGCATGGACAACGGGCGTTAAATGATAATGATGATGATACTCACATACATACATACATACACATCTGTGTGTGCATGTAAGTCTCTAAAACATTATAACTTTTACTATTTCCATTTTCTTGTGAGCATCAACCTAATAATATTAACCATGAACAATTTTTGGTAATTTGTTATTTGTATTTACTTTTTATATATACATATACTACACTCACACACATTTATATATACATGGCTCCATAGAACTTGTAGCATGTTGTACAAGCACTCAGTTCTGAGAAACAGCTGTAAGCTAATGAAGCTGATTGTTTAATTCCTGTCCTTTTGTCATTTATTAATCGTGTGTGTGTGTGTGTATGTGTGTGTGTGTGTGTATACATGCTCTAAATGAACTACTGGGTTGGAGAATCAAGATGGTGCCTGTGTTTGTGTCATATGTGTGTATGAGTGTGTGTGTGTGTGTATGAGTGTGTATATACATGCTCTAAATGCACCACTGGTTTGGAGTATCAAAATAGTGTCTGTGTTTGTTTGCACCTGCACAGTCACCTGAAACAATTAATAAAAGCATGGTACATATTATGAAGCTGTACTCATTCATGGATGATAGCTGACTGTTTCTTTTTTTTTCCAATATAGTGAGCATTACAATTCTAATTAACTCCACACACAAATGCATTGATCAGCTAGTCATGCATGGTACACTTATCACACGAATCTTTCAGCACTGGACCTAATATCCAGCAAGCTCAGAACTGCAATTGTCTTGAATTTCAGGGTTTTCCAATTTTCTGGAATATATCTTTTATCTTTTACTTGTTTCAATCAAATGTCTGTGGCTATTCTGGGGCACCACCTTGAAAGGTTTTAGTCAAACAAATCGACCACAGGACATATTGCTTTTTTTAAACCTGGTACTTATGTCTCTTTTGACAAACCACTAAGTTACAAGGACATAAATGCACCAACACTGGTTGTCAAGTGGTGGTGAGGAAATAGAGATGCAAAGACACATGCATACACACACACACCAAGCTTCTTTCAGTTTCCATCTACCAAATCCATTTACAAGGTTTTGCTTAGCCTGGGGCTATACAAGACACTTGTCCAAGTTGCCATGCAGTGGGACTGAACTCAGAACAATGTGGTTGGGAAGCATGTTTCTGACCACAGAGCCACACTTGCACTATATATTCAAAATATAAAATAAACTATGGAAAGTAAAGAACTAAATTGTATTTAACAGATTCAAATTAATACATTTCTAAAGCAGGTTCTGTTTGATATCTATTAATCCATTTAAAATACTTAAAATATATCATACTGTACCATGTATACAGTATGTTTATACAATGGAAATTAATGAAGAAGAGTAAAGAACGTGATTTTATTTAAAAGATACAGGTACAAATTAATACAATTCTAAAGCAGAATATGTTTAATCCATATCAATTCTTTTAAAAATGAAAAAGAACAAAACTACTATTTAATACACTGTATGCAAATCAACCGGCTTCAAAACTGGGTTTGTTTACTCAATATAGGGAACAGTAAATTGAATGGTATTGCACAGTATTTCCGGATTTCTGGAAGCTAGATAAGCGGTTCGGTACTATTTAATAATGTAGTTCACATTCATTTTGAAGGAAGTGAGGAACTCTCTAATGTAAGGGAGGAAGCTCTAATCCTTTCTTCTATCATTTGTCTTTGTTCTATAACAAAATCATTACAGGACTGGACTTTTGACTTAGAAAATTTTCAACAGGATGTACAGCATGTTAGGAATTAAAAATACAGATGTAGTGGGTAAAAGAAAACATTAGCTCAATGACTAATGTTTATGAATGATGGCCTATCAAACTCAGTCATCCATGCCTCTTCTCTTTCTGTCTTTCTCTCCCCACACATGCAAACATGTGTGTATGCAAAAGCAAATGAGATGCTATTGAAACCAGACAGGTGAAACCAGCCTGGTGTATTATGTTCATAGCCTTTCAGGTTATTTACTGGCTACAGCCAGGTGACTGTGTTTATAAACTCTTTTGTTGCCATATTTGTGCTGAAAGACACTTTGTTTCAATTAACATTGAAAGTAATGAAGAATTTATTCAAATAACTTGTTGATATTAAGCTGACATTGGAAGCATAAATTAGCATGAAATTTTGAGGGAAGGTTTAAAATAAGATCACTTTAAGCCTTTTGTTAACATACCACTGTTGAAATACATTGCCTCTGTTTTAATTCATTAAAAAATAGTGAAGAATTTGATAAAATAACTTTGTCATTAAGCTGGTGTTTGAAACATTATGTGAAATTTTGAAGGTTTTAATCTAGATTATTGTAACTCTTTTGCTACCATATTTCTGTTGGAATACTCCTATTTTGCTTCAATTAATTTCGAAAACAATAGAGAATTTTTTCAAATAACTTTGTTGCTATGAAGAAGTGCCTAGAACATAAATTAATATGAAATTTTGATGGGAATTTTTCATTTAGGTCACTTTAACCCTTTCATTTCCATATTTCTGTTCAAATACACTGCTGTTGCTTCAATTAATTTTGAAAATAATGAAGAGTTTATTCAAATAATTTTGTTGTTATTAAGCTGGTGTTTGGAATACAAATTAACATGGAAAAAAAAATATCTGAACCTAAAGATCTAAACCTTTCCCAAACAACACAGAAAGCCTTACATTTGCAGGAGGTAATTTCAGTAAATAGTTAGTACATCTTTTCATTTACTTGTTTAAGTCATTGGGCCCGGCCATGCTAGAGCATGGTCTTGAAGGCTATTAGTCAATCAAATTGACCCCATACTTATTCTATCAATCCCTTCTGCCAAATTGCAAATTTACAAGGATGTAAACAAACCAACCCTCTTTGCCAAGCTGTGGAAAGGGGGACAGACACAAAGACATGCACACACACACACATATATGTATATATAACAGGCTTCCACACAGTTTCCATTTACCAAATTCACTCACAAGCCCAGGGCTGCAGTAGAAGATACATGTTAAAAGTGCTGCAGAGTAGGACTGAACCTGAAACCACATGGTTGCAAAAGCGAGCTTTTTAACCACACTACCATGCTTGCACAAAACATGTTAATGGAATGAGTGGCTTTAGTACTATTCCACCAACATTACTATCACTCCCTCCCTCCCTCTCTCTCACCCCTATCATTCCACTTTCAATACTGATATGACCATCCACTATTACTGTTAACACCATGCACACTTCTTCCACTAAAACTATTACCACCACCACTATACCCAATAACGATACCATTCATCACCACCATCACATCCATTTCTCTCATTACATTACGAACCTCCGCCGCCACTGCCACCACCACACTGGCTAATAAGACCATTACCATCATCATTATCCTACCCAATTCTCTCATTACAACATCCCAGCAGCACTCCACCACCGCCATTGCCACTGCCACTACCAGAGCAAGAAGAAAACAAAGGTAGAACTTTTGAACAGGATCAATCAGTAATTGATGTGTTAAGTGTTAACAGGGGTCAATGGCCAATATTATCCACTGAATTATTGACCAGTTAGGGTTGTCTTTGTTTGAGTGGTTACCTGAGTAGGGTAGAGCTGCTGCTGCTGTGTGTGTGTGAGAGAGAGAGAGAGAAGGCTGGAGAGGAGAGAAGAGGGAGAGAGGAGGGAGAGAGAAAGAGAAGAAAGCCAGAAAAGGATGGAGAAGAAAGGGAATGAGACAAAGAAGAGAAAAGGATGGAGAGAGAGAGAGGTGAAAGGAGAGAGACAGAGAGTCTGTATGTGTGTGAAGGATAGTGCTGCTGAGAGGGAGAAATAGAGTATAATAGTGCTGCTGCTGCTGTGTGTGTGTGTGTTTGTGTGTGTGTGTGTTTGTGTGTGTGTGTGTTTGTGTGTAAGACAGAAGAGAAAGAGAGGATGGAGAGGAGAGAAAGAGAGGATGGAGGGAGAGAAAGTGAGAGAGTCTGTTGTTTGCTTGAATATGATAGTGCTGCTATGAGAGAGAGGGGAATGATGAGGGAGAGAGAGAGGGAGAAGGAAAGACAGACAGACAGGGCCTGATTGCTTTCAGTAGTACTTAGTTTGCTTAGTTGTGGGGACTGGGATAATCGATCCCTTTGTACTGTTGTCCACCACCGCCTTCTCCAAAGACTGAAAAGAACCCCCACCATCATTCCAGACTCACAGCATATTTCATTAATACTACCTGTCACTAATATCACTGTCACAGAGACACAACCAAAAACATCATTGATATCCTAGACTGTTTCTACCATCACCAATACCACTGTTACCATCATCATCACCATGACTATAACTATCAGTTTCCATCTACAAAACCCACTCACAAGGCTTTGGTCAACCTAGGGCTATGGTAGAGAGGGCATGCAGTGAGACTGAACCTAGAACCATGTGGTTGGGAAGCAAACTTCTTAACTACCTAGCTATGTATGCACCAATATACTTCTTATTGTTATTATTATAATGCAGGGAAGGCGGCGAGCTGGCGAAATGCTTAGCAGTATTTCGTTTCTTGCTACATTCTGAGTTCAAATTCCACCAAGGTCGACTTTGCCTTTCATCCTTTTGGGATTGATAAAATTCAGTACTAGTGAAACACTGGAGTCAACGTAATCAACTAATCCCCTCCCTCAAAATTTCAGAGCTTGTGTCTATAGTAGAAAGGATTATTATAAAGTAGGGGGCTGGCGAAATTGTTAGCAGGCTGAGCTTAAAATGCTTAGTGACATTTCGTCTGTCTGTATGTTCTGAGTCCAAATTCTGCTGAGGTCAACTTAACCTTTTATCCTTTAGGGGTCAATAAAACAAGTAGTAATTCAGTACTGGGCTTCATGCAATCAACTTACCCCTCCCCCAAAGTTTCAGTGTTTGTGCCTATAGTAGAAAGGATTATTATTATTATTATAAGGCAGGAAGTAGGCAGAATCATTAGCATGAAGGTAAAATGCTGAGTGGCATTTCGTTCATGGTAATGATCTAAATAGAAATTCCACCAATGCCAAATTTGCTTTCCATCCTTTTGGGGTCAATGAATTAAGTACCAGTACTGGGGATAATGCAATTGATTATCTCCCTCCCCAAAATTTCAAGCCATGTGCCTGTAGTATAAGGAATTGTAATTACAATCTTTATCTGCCTGTTATCACCAGAAAGAAATTGTTGAAAGAAATTTTGTTGCTTAAATAAAATTTTTTAAATAGATCTCTTGTTATTTTTGGAAGAGGTTTGAAAACACCACCTATGTGTAGAATCACTGCTTCTCAACATCCATACCTACTGGGCCACTGAAGCAACAATGATCTTAATGAGAAAATTAAGATACTTAAATTTGATGTGTGTGTCTAGCAAAGTAGAGAGGAAGTGAGAGGGAAAGAGAGAGGGAGCGAGTGAGGGAGAGAGAGAGAGAAATGATGGCATGAAACTGTCTTTTTGAAGTCGCTGATAGGTATTTGAATTCCTTTCTATGATTGAAATTCACACACACATTTGTTTTAGGTCTTCAACCCATTTGAATTCAGCCATACACCAGATAACATGCTAAGTCTTTGACTGTGGCAGAATTTGAACTCAGAATATAAAAACAGGCGAAACACTACTAAGCATTTCGTCCAGTGTGCTAACATTTCTGCCAGCTGGCCACCTTTAACTGTCACAATATAGAAACATTTTTCATGGTTCCAGCACACAATTTACAGATGCTTACATTTTTTATGTTTTCCATGAAGTTATCACATGTACAGCTTAATATAATAATTGAATGGTTAACATCATTATCATTTCCTGCTTTGAACTGTCAATGAAAGAACTGTCCTCACTGACCAGTTGACACTGATGATATTCTTGCACAAACACAAAGATGCACACATACAATTCTTTTCCAGAATTGGTTCTTGAAGTAACACGTAAAGCCATAAATAATAGCATGTAAATACATGGGTAGTAGAAGACAAAGGCTTCTGATGGAACTCGAACCCACATCTTCTGAAGACCTGACGGGCATTCCAGAGAAGAATTATTCCACATTCTCTTGAAAGTTTATAAATTCTTATGACATTACTAGTATATGTATGTGTATATTTATATATATATATATATATATATATATATATATATATATATATATATATATATATATATAAACACACATATACAAAACATAAAACCAGCTCTAGTATAATAAATATTATTAACTACATATACTTAATGTATATGCTTTGTATATATTCTCTCAGTTTCTTTCTATTAAATTGATTCACAAAGTTTTGGTCAGCCCAATGCTATAGTAGAAGTGACTTGCCTAAGGTGCCATACAGTGGAACTGAACCTGGAACCATGTGGTTGGGAAGGAAGCTTCTTACCACACAGCCACACCTATGGCTAAGTTTCTTAATCCAAAAACACTATTGATTAGTCTTTTATACAATTGTTTATTTTTGTTGTTGTTCTTTTGTAAATACCATGGTTACAAAGAGTCATTCATACAAATACACACACACACTCATGCATATATTCATAGGTAAATATGCACTCATAGCTACTAATGCAGCCCACTCTCTCCCTCTCTCTGTCTCACAGACAAATATATGTGTGTGTGTGTGTGTATACATTATGTACACTGCCCCACTCACAAATATATGCAATAATAATGGTTTCAAATATTGGCACAAGCACAGCCATGTTGGTAGAAGGGGATGAGTTGATTACATCAACCCCAGTGTTCAACAGGTACTTATTTTATAGACCCCAAAAGGATGAAAGGCACAGTCAACCCTGGTGAATTCTGAATGCAGAACGTAAAGATGGAATTATATGCATTAATAATATAAATGCATACATATACACTCACAAGCTTGGATAACGCATATGCATACACACACATATACATATGCCTGCATTCACACACACACATATACACACCAACAAACACAAGTTTAAACAACATATTTACACAAGCATACAAATACAACAACATATACATACATATGCACACAAACATACACTTAAATGCAATGTATAATGCATATATATATATACACATACTTATAAACACAAACAGGTAATAACACATGCACGCACAAATCTACAAACACACAGAAACAGATATATAATGTATACGCATATGTATGCAAATATACTAACACACCCATATACACACACATGTATGAATAAATATGCATACACATAGATAAACATGTACATTTAATGTATTTTTATAACACACATACATACACATGCACACAAACACACACACTAACATACTTACATGCATATATAATTCATATGCAAACATATTCATATAAACACACACAAACATATACTTAGATGTATGTAAAATACATTGTCATACACAGGTATACAAATACACAAACATATGTGTGCATGCATGTATAACTCATATGCAAACACATTCACATAAACACATAAAAATATGTACTTAAATACACATGCATGCGCATACACATCCATTGACATGCACATGCATACACATTCATACAAACACAAACACATACTTAGGTGCACATGTAACATATACATATACAGGCATACAAACATGCACACAACTTACATTTATATGCATAATACATGTGTATATACTTTCATATAAACATACCCCTCCACACACATACATACACACACACACGCACACATACACAGGTACATGCACAAAGGTTCACACACTCATATATTTACTCAACTTGCAACTATTATTATTGTGCCTTCCTTCATATTTGTCCTTATAGCTAGCAACCAAAATACAAAAAAAAGGCAGAATCCACCTATCATCACTACTACTGCCATTACCAACACCACTACTACTACTACCACCACCACCACCAATCTACCTTTCATCTTCAGTATACCATTGCCCCCTACCATCATGGTATCCATTAAATCCCCCTCCTCCTACCCTCATTCAACACCTTAATGTTACTTTGGTACCAATAAATCCAACTTGTTTTAAGTAATGTGCATGTCAGAAGAGAAGGCAGTCCCTGGGAGTCCCTGAGTTTAAGTGGAATGTTGGGATAGCTTGATTCATACAGCAAACAGAGGAGAGAGAGAGAGAGATTGAATGAGAGATAGATAGATAGATAGATAGACAAAATTAGGGATTAAATGGTATACAGATAAAGGTAGAGATAGAGTGAGAGATAGTGACAAATAGAGAGAGAGGGAGGATTAGAGATAAAAAGAGATAAGAGGGAATAAGACAGAGAAAGAGGGAGAGAGAGACAAACAAACAAACAAAGATAGACAAATGGATGGATGGAGAGATAAAGCTAGAGATAGATAAAATGAGAGAAAGGAGCATAGAGAAAGAATAAGGTGAACGCTTGGTGTTTAGTTGGTTTCTCTCTAATATCTGTTTCTTAATGGAGGGAGGTGTCAAACTGTAATTGGTTTTGTTTTTGTTTTTGCTTTTTTACAACTACTTCAATCATTAGATCTTTTGTTCCTTAACCACTGGATATGAGCTTGAGATAAAGGGACAGAGAAGCAAGAGGCAATGGATGAGTGGTGTGTATAAGCAGTCAAACAGACAGACATAAATAGATGCATGAATGAATGAATGGATGGATGGATTGTAAGATATATGGAAATGGATGGTTGGATAGACAGATGGATGGCTAAATGGATGGATGGGTAGACATGCAGACAAACAGATACATAGAGAGATAGAAAGACGAATGGATGGATGGATAGATAGATGGACAGATAGATAGCAAGATGGATGGATGATTGGATAGTAGGATGTATGGAAAGATAGACAGAAAGACAGATGAATATATAGGTGGAATGATAGATAGATAGATAGATAGATAGATAGATAGATAGATAGATAGATAGATAGATAGATAGAGATAGATAGATAGATAGATAGATAGATAGATAGATAGATAGATAGATAGATAGATAGATAGATAGATAGATAGATAGACAGACAGACAGAGAGAGATAAGTGAAAGGAAAATTAGATAGGTAGATGGATGGATGAGTGAACAAACAAATGGATGGATAGATGGATGGAAAAATGAATAAATAATGGACAAACAGATTAATGGATAGATAGGTGGAAAGAGGGAGACAGTCAGACAGGCAACCAGATAGAGAGACAGATTAATATACAGGCTGGTAGATGGCTGGCTGGATGCATGGACATTTAAATAAATTGAAAGATTCAGTTTCCTCTTAACGAAAAGCTGAGTTCAAATCTGGCCTAATCGGTTTATATGTAAAACTTGTCAAGCATCTAAAGATGGCCAGTAAACAACCTGATTGAAAATAAGGCGCAAACATGTACAAAAGATGAGATTAATAATCTAAGAATGATAAACATACTTTTTCTTCAGGCTCTTTGAAATTATGCCACATTCTCGGTAAATAACATATTTGAATTCTATCTGTTTTAGGAGATTTTCCTTTAATTGTAAAATGGTAAAAGGTAGTGATAGGAATTATATTATATTTAGGTGCAGTGTGGTTGTGTAGTAAGAAGTTTGCTTCCCAACCACATGGGTCACAGGTTCAGTGTCAGTGCATGACACCTCCAAAGCCTTGTGAGTGGATTCCAGAAATGGAAACTGAAATAAGCCCATCATATAAAAGTATGTGTATATATATAGGAGCAGCTGTGTGGGAAATAGCTGCTTACTAACCACATAGTGCTAGGTTTAGTCCCACTGCATGGCACTATAGCCTCGGACCAAAACTGTGCGAGTGAATTTGGTAGACGGAAACTGAAAGAAGCCTATAGTATATATGTATGTATGTATGTATGCATATGCTTGTGGGTCTATGTTTGTCCCCCACCATCGCTTGACAAATGATGTTGGTGTGTTTATGTCCCTGTAACTTAGCAGTTTGGTAAAAGAGACCGATAACAACAGTACTAGGCTTACAAAGAATAAGTCCTGGGGTTGATTTATTTGACTAAAGGCGGTGCTCCAGCATGATCACAGTCAAATGACTGAAACAAATAAAAGAAAATATATATATATATGTGTGTCTGTGTGTGTTTGTGTATGTATATATGTATGTAAGCTTGTATGTATGTGTGAGTGTGTGGCCTTGGTTTCATGTTTTAAATGAGTGCTACTTTTATGCAGATGGTGTCCATTTTCAATCACCATGACTAGTTGTGATGATGAAAACACCTCGCTTGGTAACAGGCAAGGGTTAGTAACAGGAAAGGCATCCAGTTGAAGGAAATCTACCTCAACAATTTCCACCTAACCCAAGCAAGGAAAAGTAAACATCGCAACTCCTTTTTACAGCTGAGTGAACTGGAGCAATGTGAAATAAAGTGACTTGCTCAAGAACACAATACAGACACCAGTTTGGGAATGGAACTCACAACCTCATGTTTGTAAGCCCTACACTCTAACCACTGAGCCATGTGCCTTCACTCCACACACACACACACGTAAAATGCAGGTCATAAGCTTCCAAATAGTGAGAGCTTCTTAACCACACAGCCATGCCTGCCTCTTGAATTATTTATCTATTTAATATACACTGCATAAATTCCTTATTTTTATCAGCACATATGCATCTCCATAGGCTCTTAGGCAAAAATTTGTGCCTGGCATAAAATAGAGTCCTCCCTACTTCTGATCATCAAGAATATACTGCAGCAGACTTGTGTTTATATATAGAGTGGCACTTTGGTAGTGTGGTGTGGTCTAATGGTCCCCTTGCAGGAGCCAGAGAGGTCACGTAAAATAACTGGTGACATAAAGAATAATTTAATTAGAAGGGGACAAATAAGGAGTAGGAGATAGAACAAAAGCAGAATGAAGTGTAGGGGAGAGGTAGTCATAAAAGCAAGTATGTGAGCACATATGTGTGCATGTGTGTTTGTGAATGTTAATATCTATCTGTAAATGCTGGCAAGTGTGCACTTGTTTTCATAAATGGAGTTTTTATGTGCCGCTTGCAAATGTATGCAATTATCAGCATGTGTGCAAATATATGTATCATTGAATATGATCATGTGCTTCTTTCTATATGCATGCATGCTTCAGTGCATGCATGCAATCATTTGTGTAGGATTAAGTTGTGCATGTGAATGTGCAGAGATGAGAGGTGGAGTGGATCATATTACAGATGTGATATGATACCTCCTTTGTTTATGTTTTCTTTGGAAACTTTTAATGCAATTCCTTTGTTTCAGTAGGAACTTAAGACATACAGACCATATATGTATAAAGAAGATATATAGCTGATAGAGGGGAGATGCAGGTAGGTAGATGTAATACAGACTGAGAGGTATAGAGACTGATAGAGAAGATGGATGGGAATACAGATAGATGTACGGATAAATAAATGGTGGGGGGGTGGAGAGATAAACATAGATACATTGAGAGACAGAGATGTACATATACATATATATATATATATATATATATATATATATATATATGTATATAAGATAGATATATATATAAACAGACAGACAGACATATAGACGATATTAGCATGTGTGCGTGTATATATATATATATATATATATATATATATAGGGAGAGAGTGAGGGAGAAAAGACAGACAGACAACTAGATACAGAAAGACAGAGAGATTGAGAGAGATTACTTGAATGTTAAACAATAGACAGGCACAGACAGAGAGACGATGATGATGCACAGCATGGAAGCATGGATGCAATTGAAGGCCAAGAGATGTACAAGGGCAGACAATAGAAGGCTTTGAGAGAGACAATGGAACGCAGAAGTGTCACATTTAAAGAGAAATGCAGTTTGGTTTGTTTGATCTGCTTCCATCACTGTCTAATGTCAATGTCATTCTTGCCCACAACCAACCCTCCACAACACCCCCCCACCACACTCCAGTGCATTCAGTTAGGATCAGGGCTGACACCTGGTAGAGAATGATGGATGGATAGTTGCAGACCTTAAGTGCAGCACGTATGGCACGTGTCTGTTGTAATATATTTATTTATCTATCTAATGTAGGTACACATGTATGCATACATATAAACACATACACACCGACACACACACACACACATATATATATATAGGTACAAAAATCATCATCTTTATTTAACATTCGTTGACATACTGGCATGGGTTGGATATATACATAAACACACAAATAGGCATACACATATGTATTCCTACATACATATAAATACACACACACACACACATATATATACAAACACACACACACCAATATATATAATATATATATCTATGTACAGACATGCGTGTATGTTTGTATCGAGACATATGTATATAAGCATGCATACACACACACTCACACTCATATCCATACACATACATGTTTATGCAAACAAAAGTATATTTGTGAATATACAAGTCTATTAATATACATATTTAGTACACTAAACTATAAACACACATTCATAGATACATATACATGGATAGCCATCCCACATATGCATACTCTCACATATACAGGCAAGGGAGACCACTCACATGTCTATGTGTATATAAAGTGCTTATGCACAAAACTCCTAACCCTTGAGTCACTCTTT